>NC_030987.1:3381743-3475442 GCF_000149955.1 Fusarium oxysporum f. sp. lycopersici 4287 | reverse complement strand
GCGTCCCATACTTCGGCCCTCGAGTTGTCGAAGCTTGAAGTAGAGAGAGGGTGCAGTGATACCAATGAAGATCACAATGACAGCAAGCTGCAGACCAACACCAGCCATGTAAAGCTTCTGTCCAATGCGAATAACATTCATGTCGTCGTTATTCGAGAGCATGCTTCCACCGGCTCCCTGGACCAGGAAAAGAATGATATCGAGCCAGACGAAGAGGAGTGTCATGCGGATGGCCTTGATACCCAGGAGTTTCCGATCAGGCATGCGGAAGTATACCATACGTGCGACGGCCATGTAGACGAAAGCATTGATCCCTGAGTCAGTTAGCCTTTGGTCCCAAGGGGTGACCTTATACTTCAAGTACTTACAGAGAGGAGCAAGAAGGAAGAACAGTTGGCCCCAGATGAGGTATGTCATGTTCTGCTGATTCCTGCTTCCTAGGGTCTTGAAAGCAAATCCTATGGTTTCCCAAGCTGCACCCATGATGGCTACCCAACAGAATTTCTGCAAACTGTTAGAAATCAGGGTTCTCAGGGTTGTTTGATGCACTCACCTTCTTGAAAAGAATTGCTTGTATGAGATGGACCATGGTCGTCATACCAAAGAGCACACAGAAAGCAAGATTGGCAGCAAAACTGGGATCAAAGAAATAGTTGGCGTTGCACGCATCGACAGGAACACGGCCATATTTCCCCGGTACAGCAGTTGTGCAAGTCGCCGTTGCTGAAGAAGTCGTTGTGGCTGTTGAAGTAAAAGTTGTGGTAGACATGGTGTAAGTCGTGTAAGTCAGGTCCAGTAGAGAAGGAATTTGAAGGTGAGTCTAGAGGTGAAAGTGGCTATTGAACTAATGAGCTTGTCCGATAAACAACATTTTGGCCATTCTAATCTCTTCCTTATATACAACTCCATCACATCGTTTTGGCGTAAATACTCCATTTGGCGAGCTTCACTTCATGTCTGAGGCTCGGATCCAGCCCTAGAAGCCCTCCATGTCAGATTTGATCCGCTACAGGGGTGTCTCTGGCGGGGACGCGCTGGCTCGCCAAAGCTAACGACTGCTCAGCCAACGAGATGCGACCATTTCGAGGCTGTGAGTCTCAAGCACCATTCTGCATTCCCACGTTTCAAGAGACTGTCAAATCTGTAATTGACGACTGGACCAGTCAGATTTGCTCAAGCTGAAGATGAGTTCCACCTTGGTATTCAAATGGCGGCGTGGCTTTGGGAAGCTTCATCTTCCTTCAAGGCTCAGCTTATTTTTAAGATGTGTCGTTATTGGCTGGTTCGTCTATTGAGAAGCTGACGTGGGGGGAGGGGGGTTGGTTGATGGGATTCTTAAAGATAGTCCGTTGCTTACTTGACTTGATTCTTCGATATACGACTTCATTCCCATGGTTGATATTTCATTAGCTGGTTCGTTTGTTTTTTGTTGTAGTCGTCACCATGCACGCACTTCTGATGCTGGTTGACGCGTTCCTCAGCTCAGCCTCTGCTGAACAACAGCTCAATTGCTGAACGACATCAAGGACGAAACAGGATTGCGTTCCAGCTAAGCAAGCAATCTGAAGATGTCCCGGCTGCTGTATGTGGCATCGATATCATACCAATACTACTTTCTGTCGGGGTTTAAGATGCCAAATTGTCTTGGGAATAGGCACTGACAGATCCGTCGTCGTGTCAAACTCAGCACTCGAGATAATCCTTTAGGTAAACGCCAAGCTCATCATAATATATCCTCAAGCCATCATAAGACCCATCACAAGCTTCAAGGTCTTAGGATAGCCTATCCCAAGCTTAGACTATGGTGACTCCCAACAGATCATTTCATCTGCGATCTTCAACAGACTTTACAGCACTAGTGTCTACAGGGGCCATATTTCAATACAATCAAATCGCTTCACAGCATACATTTGACACCAATTGCTGTATTTTGCAGTTAATAATTCACATGCTACTATTATTATATGAGGCCATTCCGACTTTCCAGATTCCTTGTATCATTAAACCTGACCTTGAACCCCGAAATCTTGATTTCTCGAGTCTAGATCGTCCAATCCCCAGTTGCTAAAGACTGACAAGCATCTCTTAGTGGTGCCAAGCTTCGTCCAGGGACCCTTCTTCTCCACTCTGCCATGAACCCTTGAGACTGTCACCAGCCTCTGGTTGGAGCTCTTTCTTGCAGCTATCACCAGGAAAGATGCCTATTCGGAGTGGAGGATCATCAGTGCGCGCTAAGCTCGGAGGACAGTAGTTGATTAAAAAAGACTACACACTTTTGTGCCTATGGCCGTGATGCAGTGACGGTTTAATTTGGGCAGCGATGACCTTCTCCTGAAACCCCCAAAAAGTCACCTTTTCCCGCCTCCCACTCATTCTCGTGATACCATCAGTTCCATTACCATCCATTTCTTGGTGGTCGGGAGCCGATCTACAGCGCAACTTGACTCGTCTTAAGGGTGCACAGGCCCGCAATTGGTTGACCGCTTGAGCGCTTCTTTCCCCAGATCCATCCCCTCCTTCTCAATTCACTCCATCTCCGCATCTCCTCTCCCTCACGTACCATCGTGGTAAAGTCAAAACAGAGGAAGGAGACGGAATAACCTTTTCGCTCGACTGCAAGACCACCTCGTGGCCGAGGGACAGCTCCTGGCATCTCCAAGAAACCTACCGGTTTTACAGGGGATATGCTCCATTGATTGATCATATTTTATCTGAATTAGATCCTCATCATGCCTATCAAGGTCAAATCCAAGAAGCTTCCTGCCCCTCGCGAGGGAAGTCCTGTCTCCATCCGCCATTTGGACGAATACGAACGCGATCTTCCCGACATTGGCACTCACGATAACTTCAGAGATGTCGTCAAGAAGCTCTCACTGTGAGTAACCATGACTTCGTATCAATTGACACCCACTGATGCTCTATAGGTACTTTGTCGATGTCATTGAACTGCCGAGCACGTTTGAACAGCTGAGAACCACAGCTGCGGGGACTCCTCTACGCATCTTGGTGGATCACCTCGCTGCAACCTGCACCAACCCGGCAATTGTCAATGCTCTTCTGTATGTGTTAATCCGAAAACAATTTGCGGCGATTTGTTCTCTATCAACATCATTCTCAGTTGCTGCATCGTCACCCTTTTGTGGTATCTGTGCCTGCAGATGACATGCTGTCAGGGGAGCCAATCACATATCTGCTCAGCCCATCCTCAATCTGACGGGATATGCGGTGCAACGATGATTCGGAACACCTTGTTCAATGCTGATGAACCATTGCTGACTGATCCAATCTCTATAGAGCTCTCAAATGGCATTATGCATCTTCGTCAGAACACCGCACTCTGGGAGAATCTCGAGCAGATGCATGTGAAATCGTTGCTTGGCGATTCCTGACTAGGCTTTCTGAACGCGAGGCAGTTAATTACTGCCTTTACGAGATCCACGATCTAGATGATGAAAATGAAGCTCAGGCTCAAGTGGCTGGTAATGGTCACACGGGCGACGAGGAAGCTGGCGAAAACGCCCCTCTGCTCTCTCACCTTCGCTCCATTGACAACCGCCGACGTGGACCAGGCCCTGCCGGGAGCAGCATGAAGCGTAACCAACTTCTAAGTTCTCTCTCCCGCTTGACTATGACATCGGATGATGAGGACGGTGATAACGAGGGTGATCCTACTTCATCATTTAAGAACCTGAATGCTCTCGAGATTGCTGCCATTGCCGATGCCAAACGCTTCCTCAGCCAGCACATTGTTCAAAAGATTATCACTGCTATTTGGAGTGGTGACATAGTCTTTTGGGATAGCCTGTCTGTGCACTCTACAAAGAAGGTCCGGTTCTATAACCCTAGGACTGCAGACCCCTTTTCTCGCCTGCGCGTTCCCAAGTATCTCAAGAGCTGGGAGGTGCTGTTCTTCTGCATTTTCCTCGCCCTGTACTACGCTGTACTCATTGTGCGAGACGAGTCACGTATTACAATCCCTGAAGTGATACTTTTCTTATGGATCGCGGCTTTCTTCTACGATGAGCTCAGCGAGTGGCTTGATGCAGGTTCTATCTTTTATGCCACCGACATATGGAACCTATTCGACATGATCATGATCGCCATCGGGTTTACCTTTGCAATTCTGCGTAAGAAATATGGTCCTTTCGGCAAAGTGATATGCTGACACAATTAGGTATTATTGGCATTGTTCAGAACAAACCCGATCTGAACGACCTTGCATTTGATATCCTGGCACTTGAGGCACTCTTCATGATTCCTCGTATCTTCTCGATTCTCAGTCTCAGCCCTGCCTGGGGCACACTTATTCCATGCTTGAAGGAGATGGGCAAGGACTTCTTCAAATACATGGTACTTGTTGTTGTCGTGTATTGTGGTTTCCTGACCACATTTTCGCTCGTGGGTCGTAATGTCTTTGCATTCAAGTCCATGGCCTGGATCTTGACAAAGATATTTTACGGCTCAGCGCCCATCGGATTCGAGATAATGAATCAGATCGATCCCTTCTTTGGACCTCCTCTGATGATCATCTTCATTACACTCTCCAGCTTCCTGTTGATGGGCTCCCTGACAGGTATGCTGTCCAACAGCTTCTCGCGGGTTATCACCCACGCTAAGGAGGAGTACCTGTATGTGTACAGCGTCTACGTCTTGGAAGCGTCGACTAGTAACCGACTCACCCATTTCTTTCCTCCTTTCAATCTGCTGGCCTTGGTACTCTTCCGACCTTGGCGTCTATTCTTTACGGCCGATGAGAAGTTCCGTGCTGGGCGTATCATGCTCCTCAAGGCGACTCATTGGCCCATTGTTGGCATCATCAAGCTGTACGAGATGTATCGCAAGCCAGGAGCCTTAGAAGATGAATTTGCTGGATTCAAGGGTCCATCGCGCTCTTCTCGACGCAACGGCAGGCACGCAATTGCTCAGAAGCGATCTGCGTCCAATGTCGGTCGCCAGACGCTTTCTCCTAGAGGACGAGCGAATGGTCAGAGTATCGAGATGCGCGAGGATGACGTGGATGCGCCAACAGCCATGGAGGTGCAGCTCACCGAGCTAAACCGGAAGATCGATCAACTCACTGCAGCTATCATGGCTATCCAGGAGAAGCAAGCAAGTGGAAACGACAGTGGAAGCTCAAGTACAGGTGCCACTCCCGCCTAGCTACGGGCTTTTGGTGATCGGGCCGGTCCTTGACAGCTTTGGAACATTGGAATATCTAGATTTGGGTTCTTCTCTGATCGGGTCTCATCGGTCGAGGTCAAGAGTGGGTATTCCAACAGAGGGGCCGGCAGCGAAGCGTTCCAGAAGAATTGGCATGATGTTGGGAGTAGCAGTGGGGAGACGGAGAGAAGCGGCTCTGGACATCTGCTGTGCCTGTGGATCAGGTCGTTTAAGAATGGGATAGGATACGAGTCGGCAACAACCCCACAACCTGGTGCCCTCGAAGAAGCTTGTATTGTATTCGTCAAGTATAAGTTAAAGCCGGTCCATGCCGTTGGAGGAGCTGGCAAACGGTGATCACCCTGTAGTGCGGTGCCTGCATATGGGCTGAATCAGTTCACTGGGGTCACCTGCAGAGTGTTCGAATTTGTCAAAGATAAGACCCCGATATGCAACGAGATTGGGCGAGGAATACCTAGGTAGGGCTCCCGGTGAGCGGCAAACGTCGGCGTGGAGAAGATGGCGTGTAAGTCATGGAGAATGGAGAGCATTGCGGGGGAGGAAGGGTCTAGTTTGAGACGGCTTTGATCATTTGGCGGTAAAAATGTCAAGAGTTTGTTTTTGAACATGGTTCTCGTATGTGACTTTTGGTGTTGAATGCGTAATGGAAGAGCTTTGATCTTGTTGTTCAACGTGGGCTTGAGCGTGAGTCTTGTTGGCTGTTACACAATCCTCAAATAGTAACCACGCAATATGAACACATCTCATAAACTACTCTTGCCAATCTCAAATTCCTTACAATCATACAATATCTATCAGTTCTCGGTATCAATCGTTAGTATCCGCGACAAGCCGCTGACATCTGAGTCCCTTATAAACTCGGCAACGGCTCCGAAGCCCCCGCCGAGATCGGCGCCCCCCAGACTCAGTCAGTCAGAGGAGCTTCGCTTCAGCTAACTAAAACCCCCAAAGCAAAGCTCACACCGCGCCCAACCAGCGCATGGGAATTAGCTACCGCTACCGCTAGTTCATGCAGTTTCAACGTTTATCCACTGAAAGGGTTGCTTCGGGGTCTACAACCTCCCAATAACTTATCTAGTGGTTCTTTTCTAGTTTCCTTTTATTCCCCCAGGAACCTGTTTTCTTTTCGTCATACCCGTTCCGTCATCTCATTCTTCTTACTAGACTTGATATTGTATTTTTCTGTGTTTCTGAGCGAGTTACGGTCTGATATTACCACGTGAGAAACGAGAAAAAGAGATCAGACCTTGGATCATCATGAAAGACTCTGATGCGCCGGCGTTGGTTCTCGCCGGGACAACTACGCCCGAGCAGATCACCACCAAAAATACATGGAATACCAAGAACTTGACATCACGACTCGGCACTGACTTTCTATCCGCTGCGAGCGCTGCTTCCATGGTAGCGCCCATCATTGCCATTATCGACCGGTCAGTAAATTACCATGCCCCTTGGACTATCACCGCCATTCATATGTCATGTTTCTGAGACACGCCGACATCGCCAAACTCCAAACTCCAAACTCCAAAAAAAAAACTGACATCATGACAGCTCCATCATGGAAAACGCATCCGGCGCAAACACCCTCGCAAACTCTGTAAAATCCTCCCTCCGAACCCTCTTCACCCGCCCACACACAATACTCTTCTCCAAGCCAACAGCGCTCATCTTCTGCCTCTACGGCGGAACATATCTCACCGCCAACGCCGTTGACACCTCGTTCTCGACCGTCAACAACAAGCCCGCCTCGAGCGTCACAGCCGGAACAACAAAATTCGCTGCGTCTAGCGCCGCAAACATCGGAGTCTGTATCTACAAGGACCAAGTCTTTGTGCGTATGTTTGGACCGCCTGGTGTTGTGCCTAGACCTGTCCCTCTCGCTTCATACACTCTTTTTGCGCTGCGCGATTGCTTGACTATCTTTGCGTCGTTCAATGTGCCGCCTTTGCTGGGACCGTATTTGGATAAGCGGTTTTCCGAAGAGATGAAGAAGAGAGTCTCTGGACTTTATGCAGCGCAGTTCATGGCCCCTGCTATGGTTCAGTTCATTTCTACGCCTATGCATTTGTTCGGTCTAGACTTATACAATCGTCAAGCGACTGGACCTGGAGGAGCTGTCGTGACGATGCGTGATCGATTAGACCTTGTGCGGCGCAACTGGTTCATCAGCTCCGTCGCGAGAATATGTCGAATTGTTCCTGCTTTTGGAGTCGGTGGTGTTGTCAACATGAAAGTTCGCAAGAACCTCATGACCAAGCTGGAGTAGACGAGCTTGGTCCAACGTATCATCTCACACTGCGAGAGAAGGTTTTCTCTGCAGATTCTTCTGATTTCCGGCGTTTACAGTTACGAGGCTACGTGACTATGGTTGCATTTACTTGTTTGATCTTGTAAAGATCCACAGCATTGGGGGTTAATGTTACATCTCATGGTTTTTCTACGGATGGTGGAATACAAAAGAGCATACGATGACGATCCATCACTCATAATAGACTTCTAGAACACGTTAGACAGGATACTAGGTAGCGAAGGGAGGAGTCAAGACTGATACGGCCAACTCGATTAAATGAGAGACTGATTTAACCTCTTCGACCTTCACCTTCAAGTGAGAGGAATGCAAATTGTTAACTACAGACAAACACCATTGACATTGATATTCACATGCATCGCTTACACAAAATAACACAATTGTCGCTTTCATTCATCACGCTCATGCGCGCTCATCTTTGCTTTCCACCTCCACCACCAAGATCAAGATATATGTATTTTGCCTCCTCTGATCCTCGAGATCCTTGCAGTGCAAGCTTTTCGCGACCCCAGCAACGTCCGCTATTTGTAACCTATAGGCTTCTAAACGCGGCTTACTGGAACCACCTAATTGAACCTCCCCAGCCATTCCCTCCCCCTATACTGTAACGCATACCACGTCCACCAACTATCGACCCCTATGCCGAATGCCCCCTCCAGGCCCTGTCACTTTCAGTGAGGAAGTACAGTAGAAGATAAAAAGTAAAGGGAAGAAAAGCACTAAGCTCAGTCGTGTGATATCAAAATAGCATTCAAAAGGCCATATACCCGCCTGAATACACATGTGAAGAAGAGAGTTTTCAAAAGAGGAGCAAATAGGGGGGCATGAGAAATGCCCAAAGAAGAGACAACGAGCGTCAGGTACACTGGTCATGAAACTTATGCGTCATCCAGCTAATAAAATGGTATCAAAGAAGCATCAAGTTCCTCACCGACGTGTCGTCATAAAATCCGCGTAGAATAAAATGGACAAGAAAAAAGGGGACAAAGAAAAAGAAAAAAAGTGTTGAAAGTATGCGTGTCGTCCGTTGGGGACTCATGAGAAATTGTAGATCCATCAAGGAAGAGAAGAACGCACGTTTTCAAAGTGTAGGGCCAGAGTCTGTACTGTACTGTACGGCAAGGGTTCGGGAACGAGAATATACGATGTCAGTGCACACCCAACGCTCTTTGGTGGACTTTTCAGTTTGACTGTCAACTTAGATCCGTCCATGCAGCGTTACAATCAAACTGAAACGCCGCAGTCGTCATCTCGAGTGGGCAGGGCAGTTCACACGGCCTCCACATAGAGCAGAAGCTTCTCGTTCCGCTGCAGAGCATAGTCCAAGTCGTTGTCACTAAGCATACTTGGCTTATCTCCAGTGGGCTCGTCCTTGTAAAACAGTTGGACCTCCTGACCCGCCGGCACCTTCAGACGATCACAAATCTTTTCATAAAGTGCTTGGAATGAGATGTCTGTTGGTACTCGGATGGCAATGAGATCTCCGTTGAAATACATCTTGATCTTCATTGCTGATGCCGGTTGAGCCTGGGGTTGCATACCGTTGCCGAGAGAGGTTTGTGAGGGTTGTGACAAAGAAGATGGTTGTCTTTGGATGTCAGGGGAACCTGGGCCCATCTGATGCGCTGGTGCAGCTGAGAGGCCATATGCACTGCCGTTCAAATTGCTCTGTGATCCGCCAGCTGGGGACTCGGCCGATGACAGCTGTGATGCTTGTGATAGGCGGTACTCCTCTTCGTTGTCGTTCGGATCGATCTCGTAATCTCCTTCGCGGGGTGCAAAGAACTGTCTCACCAGGTTGCACCTCGAGATGTAATGGGGCTGGTTCAGCATGTTCTTCACGTACGCGTCCAAGTTATGGAGGCGTCCTTCGGTGATTGCATCTGTGACATAGTTGACTGGTCCAGGCATGTAGGGCAGTGTACGCTTCTGTGTCCCTGTGTTACCAGCCTCAGCTGGGAATTCGGTCAGAAGAGCGATCTGGAAATCGTAAAAGTCCTCGTAATAGCGAGACAGCTCCCATTGTCGTCCGTCTTCTAGCAATGCTTCGATCACGAACCAGTACTTATCCTCTGCAAAGCAGTATCGTGGTATGCGTGCTTGTAGCGGTGCGTTGAGTTGTGAAGCCGGTTTCTGTACATGATTTTGCTGAGGTTGTTGGGACGTTCGAGGTTGAGATGCGTATCCGGCCTGCGCTCCATTCTGAGAAGGTTGTCGAGAATGCTGCTGTTGCTGAATGCTCATTCGTTCCATGCCTTGCTCGATACCCTGCCCAGGTTGTTGAGGACCGCCTCCCTCAAACTTGCCCAGTGTGATGCTGCTGTTCTTGTATTCCGCGGCCATCTTCTTCCATTCTTCCACCTTTGGAACACCAGCACGCTTTATGGCGTCACCCGGGTTTGCAATTGCCTTATCGCTTGCCATATCACGAATCTCGACAAAGGAAACGGGGATGAGTCCTGGGCCACCCAATCGACCGATGGGCTTGGCCACGAACCACTCGGGGTTCGATTGTGCGATGACGATAATAGCCTCGCCAGCTTTGGCCTCCAACTCGTCTGCTCTCTCCGCAGCAAAGTCGTACATGACAATTCCGTAGACCATGGCGCCTGACTTTCCAACCGACTTCGAATTACGCTGGTGGCCTTGCTGGGGCACGGCTGTAGTGGGTGACATGACGGCTGGCGCAGTTTGCATTGCTGGAGATTCGCTATATCCAGAATCGTGGTCGGGATTCTTTGTCGGAGTGGGGAGTTGGCCACCGTCGGACTGTGCGCTATCTCTCTCGGTTCGGCCAAGCGCTTGGAAGAAGGTGACAGGGACGAGACCCCGGGCGTCAGGGAGAGCTGGATTACATGCTTCGTACCAATCTTGGTCGTTTTCGCGGCCGATAACGTGGAAAAAGTCGCCTCTCGAAAAGCTCAGTTCTTGGCTCGATCGTGCCTCGTAATCGTAAAGAGCTCGAATGACCTGCAAATTAGATTCGGCATCAGCGTCTGGGCTCAGTGATTGAAGTCAAGTTTGTCGTGGAACCATGGCGGTGCCTAATGTGGCAGACCATAATTGAATAGGATTTGAGGCTTGAGATTGGCTTGGGAGTGGGAGGCCACCAACCTTCTTTGGAGGAACAATGGCGACAGCCGATTTGGGAGCGACGGATCCTTTGTCCTTGTCACCTTTGATCGAACGTCGAAGAGCCTGCACGAAGCGCATTACTGTTAGCTTTTGACTCGAGTATTTCTTGGACAGCCAGCGAAGCCGGCACAAATAATGAGCGAAGACGAGTTGAATGCGGCGGGGGAGGGGGTTTGGCTCAGGTAGCTGAGAAGATGGGAATAACGCCTTGTGAGGCACGAGAAGTTGGAGGCAAAGCACGGCATGATACAATAGAGATATGAGATGGCAGGCAGCTGCATGAAGAGGCATGAGCGACGGAAGGGAAAGGGGCGATGACGAACCTTCATTTTTGTGTAACTGAATGCCTCCTGGGCAGTTGCAAGTTGGGAAGTTGTGAATCGCTCGAAGGTGGAGGTTGTAGGAAAAGGATCGCAAGACGAGACGACCTGAGCAAGGTACTAAAAGTACGAGACGAGGGAAGACGACACGACCCGGCGGGACACAGCGGCGGGCTGGGCTAAGGTACCTTATTTCGATCCAATCCGATGTTTGGTGTAAGGCCAGGCCAGGCAAGGTACGCTACAGTGGCAGTACCTCTATAACCGCTAGACCTGGCACGGGCAAGGCAGCGAGGTGCAGGACGGACAGACACAAAGTTGTAGCGGTTGCAGCAGCACCGTTGAAGTGGAGGGGAGGGAGGGAGGGAGGGACCTGGACCCTCCGAGGTAAAGGTAGGGTACCTTACAGCGAATGCCTGGGGTTGCACACATACAAAGATTGGGGTGTGAGCGAGCGAACGAACGAACGAACGAGCGCGAATGTGAGTACAGAGTACACGCCAGGGGGCGAAGTAGCCTGAGAGTGGACTGAACGATGTTCCCTCGAGTGGATCGAACGTTGTGGAAGCGATTTGTGTAAGTTTCTGGGAAAGGTTGATGAGATGGAGAAAAATAGCAGTTGGCGGCTGGAAATAAAAAGGGACAATTTGGTGTTTGCTTGCTTGCTTGCTTTGCTTTGCCTCTTTTGCTTCTTGATGACCTGATGACTTTGGTTGGTGCAGCCGTATAACTGTGACTGATCAGATACTCGGAAATCCAACGTCCGTGGATCTGTGACCCTCGACGCGTACGATAATCACCAAGACTAGAGGGACTTCGCCTTGGGTGTTCCCTTTAACGTGATACTGACGCGAGCTGTGGGCGCCTTTGAGTTTCGACGATAAAGGTAAAAGGGCTAAGGCTGCGCTCCTCAGCGAGAAGATGGAGGGTGAAATTAATTACCTTGGGCTCTAAAGGTGGGGTGATGGAGGGGTCGCCTCTGACAACTTGGCGCCTGCCAGCGACGTCTTGTAAGTGGTTTAGTGGATGACTTTGACCAAGAGATGTCATAAAATGGAGATGAAGTTGAGAGAAGGGAGAAAATATGAACGAAATGCGAAAGGATAAATCACATATTCCCTCAATAACAGAAGACTCCATGAATGGCTCTGGTTGGTGGTCAGTGATCAATAGTCAACACTCATATCCCAATCAATGGCTTCAAGCTTTGACTGAGCTTCAGCTATGTACCAGCTACTACAGTTAGAGCATCACCTTTGGAAGCTGACATGTTTGAACTAAATGAATCCTAAGCTGAGCTATTCTTCTTTAGCTGTAACCTCTTTCCCTCTAAAGCCATTAGAAGCTGCCAAGCTCATCTCGAAGCCCTCAACTTGATAATCAAAGCATCCAATCCCTTTCAACGGCGTCAACTTTCAGTCCAGCGCTTACTAGGCACCACAAACTGCACACGACAGGTTTCTCAGTGGGTAAAATTGTGCATGAGATCTGCCACACAAACACATCCTCCACGCTCAAAATAACTTTCACCACCTGCAAACAGCCACGGGCAAACGCTTACACGGCCAATCCCTATCCTACTCTACCCCTCATAATCAGCAAAGAAGGCATCGACTTGGCCGGTTGACTCGGGCCAACCGCTCAACCCTGTCTCGTCTCATTCCTCTTCGCTCATCCCCGGGCCACGGTCATGGGCATGGGTGTGCGGACAAATGGTAAATTAGTCAGGGATCAGGGGTGGGTTTACCAACTGAAAAGTCCCCTCTCTTGTTCGTGATGCCCGATACACACAGACACGGACACAGACGTTAGCTCTTGCGTTGGCACATCACGTCGTTGGTGACGCTAATACAAGGGAAATTTCCGCAGTGAGTTACAGGCATCTTACAGCAACTTACAGTCAGTAAGTGACTCGTGGAAACGGGGAAATCGTCGCGTGGCAGGGATGCATCACACACAGTCCGTCCAGTCCATCCATGGATGGAACAAACAGGGGGGCCACGCAGCGATCGCATTGCATCAAAGACTAGGACTGCGACCTCAATTCTAGAAATCGAGATGAAATGATTTGAGAGGACGAGAGCCAGTTTATGCATGCCATGTTAGTGCAGCATCTCATCCATCTTTCTCTGACATTGACTTTCAGATATCCCTGGTCAAGATTCGGCATAATACCACATCTTAACATTAATGCCAGCCTCTATCCAAGACAAAGAACCACCACACAGCATACCTTTACCTCACTTCGCATAAAGACACTTCCATCTGACGCCGGATGTTGGTAGCCCATTGTCTTGTGTTTATGCAAACAACTGCCGCGCGCACACATTTCCAGAATGTTAAAGCATGGCTGGATGATGCTCTTTGTTAGTTGTCTAAATGCCAGTCAGCGATATGTATACGTTCCAGTCTATAGGCTTTTGCTATTAATGGCTGATTTGATGAAATCATACCTGAACCACTGTATCAACATGCAAGTGAATATACATACAACCATCGTGTGTTTCCAAACTCTCTCTTCACGCGACATGTTGATCTTCAGTCTTCAAGTCATTCTCATTCCATTGAATTCATTCCATGATCCAATCCCAACTGACCCCTCCCCTGCTCACTTTTAGCTGATAATCCACCGGAAGCGTCCCCCGCCAAAAAAAAAAAAAAAACCCCCCCACGATGGATCATGGCGCCGCTGTCTCGTCTGCGGATACCGTTGCCCTGGGTCTAATCTCGTGTGTCAATCTCCCGTTCGCTTCAAAAACGACGGTTTCTGTGCATCACCTGGGAAATATGACTCGTGAACATCAGCCGTAACTGTTTTGAATGGAAACTCTTCGTCCTTATCAAAATGTATGTCGATATGGATCTAAGTACATGTCTTGGAAAACACTTTGTGTAAGAAGGAAGCAAGATTCCCTCCCTTGAGCCAAGACATCATTAGATCCTGTCTATCCCGACACTTTGGGACTCCCTGCTTCCATGTCAAATTTTCTCTCTAGGCCAGTGTTACTCTTTCAGCAGGGGTTTGTCATTGTTCCCGAGTCTCGGAGCACGGAAGGTCTTTTTCGTTATTGGCATCCAAACCACCATGGTGATGTCGTGTGGCAGTCATTTGGCCTCAAGTGAATGCGACAGACACTCACACTTGTTCATCGACTATCAGTCCTCGGGATGGGTCCATGGAATAAAAAAGAAAGAAGCAAGAGAATAAAAACATATATACAGGCTTTTTACAACAAGAGAAAAGACAACTCAAGTATTAAATAAAAAGTCCAAAAAAGGGGGAACGTCTAGCCAGAGTCTCATACGTGGGCAACACAAGGCGTTCTTTCCTCCACAGTACTTTAAAGGCACTACCAAAGGCCTTAACACATTGATTTGCGGTTTTACGCCTTGCAACAGGCGTTCGGCTCTCAACCCAAAGGGATGGCGTAGGTGATTGTCACAGACAATGCAGGGTTTCAACAATAGGAGTTAAACACAGTGATTTTAACACGATAGTTGACGTCGGGACGACGCCACAAGCGGTAGTTATGCCTGGGATTCGAACAATCGATCAGTGTGGCCCACACATAGTGGGCCTCATGAAACAGTTGCCAACTGCGCCCCGAGTCTAGCCAGACATTCCCAGTCGGGCCAGTAAATATTTGTCTTATATACCTTACCCAATCTCACAGCTATTCTACAAGCAGAACAGCTCAACTTCGACACTTCCATTTCAACATGACATAAAAACAGAGCATTGATTTTTCGTTTATTCATTCAAGCAGAAAAAAATTGGAATACGATCAATTGCTACTTGTTAAGAATTACCAACCCACAACTCTCTGAAACGCCGGGACTCTATCCATCGATCTCATCCTGGTTCTTGTTGAGGCCAGTATGCATTGACTGTGCAATGATAAAGCTGGCGATTACATGACTGCCCAACACTCCACAGGCCAATTACCGACCCCAACAGTACCAGGATCGAGATGACTTTGAGTTCCTGTCTGAATCTTCCCATCAAGCCCACTGTGTCTAAGTTCCCACCCAACATCCATCTTAGTGATTTGTCGTACAGCAAAAGTGTCGCCTCGGTCGATAGAATGGTAGCTGGTATCGAGGCTACAGTTAATTGATCAAAGTCTGAGGCAAAGCAGCATAAGAGACTTATGCATAGGCCTAGCCTCAGGTGGTGCGTAGTAGAATAGAAGACATTTCGTTGCCACCTAAGCAGAAATGGGGGTATAAAACGCCGAGTCGTCTACATGAATGAAAACGCATCACAAGTGTGAAAGTATCATTCATGTCTCCTCGATAAACATTAACGACGGTCAAGTCTCAAGCCGTGAGACGGCGATGGAAGTCGCAACGCAAAAAGGAAAAAAGGAAAGAACCCGAGAAAGAAGCAGTAAATGTTTAGATCTGGCCCTTGATATCAACCTTTTGGAACGCCGTGCTGCGCGCGCCCTCGAATAGGGGACCGGCTTTCCCGGTCAAAAACGCGATGTAGTCTGTTCGATCTTCCAACAGATGTCGGCCTTGGTGATCGATGATGAACTGGGCTGCATCAGCATCAGACTCGAAACCGAGTTCCTCAGTGATGAAACGAAGTTTCACGTCCGGCTTGTATCTGTACGATAGTTAGCAAACCATGTTCAAGTAAAACAACGAGGATGGACGGAACTTACGCTTTGCAAATATTGCACAACGCAGCAAGCCGTTCTCGAACAACAAACATGTCCATCAAGTATGCACCCATGTTAGGGGTGTCAAGGTAAAGCTGGAAGAACTTATGATAGTTGCCCAACGCCAATGATGATCGCACTTCTAAAGCATGCTTAATCGGCTTCTCCCCTTTCTCTGCTGTGGTTAGATCTGCCAAAGTGTCGTTCAATCCAGTTCGGTTGGCCGTGTGGATGAAATAAAGAATGCGATACGCCTTGAATTCAATGGGGTTGCCTTTTAGGCCCATGCCATACAATGACCGCAGCTGGGTCTGGCACTGATTATACTCACCAATATCCCCCTTCTCCAAGGCAATTCGGGCATGAATTTCATAAACGGAAACAGTAAAGTCGTTCTTGATATGTTGCACAGTCAGATCTTGCCTCATAGACTTGAACTGATCACAAATGTACGAATAGTTGCTTTCCCGCTTCCACTTCTTCTTCAGAAGTTCTAGAGTCTGTCGCAAAATGTGCTCAGGTCGAACCTTGGACGGAACTGGAGGGGCGGTAAGGCGAAGATACTTCTTCTCGAGTACCTCGCATGTGCCAATAATAGGTCCAGATGAAGGCGGAGGCGGACTGGGCGACCTGAGCGACTTGTATTCGTTCTCGAACCGTCGCTTGCGCTTGTTGACTTCCTTCTGGAACTTACTTGATTTCGGGAGGGGCTCGTCCATGGAAGCACGCTTTTCGGGGGAAGGATAGGAAATACGGTCCTCAAGTGAAGAACGCGAGTTAGTACGCCACGGGGGCTGGGAGTTGTCATTACTGGCAAAATCGGTAGATTTCCTCTTCTTGGAGTTGATGGGAACATGGAAACTCTGCTTGATATCCGCATCACGTTCGGCTTTGACTAGGGCCTGTGGGAGGGGCATGTTGTCCCAATCGAGTGTGTATAACGTGCCGTTTTCTTTTGCGGTACCGATGGTGCTCTTAAGTTTAGCCTCGATTTCCGCGCGAGACACGGTGGGTTCGTCATTTTGGGGGAGGAAAGATCTTTGAACATAGCTCCGAACAGATTCGGGCCAGTCCACTTTGGACTTGGCTTGCTCAGGTGTCGGGGTTACACCATTCACGGGAGAAGCGGGAGACATTTGATGTTGCACCGGGGGCTGTGGAGGCACGTAGCCGACATAAGGAGCAGCTGGGGCTGCGTACTGACTGAATCCTTGACGAACGGCTACGGGAATGAAGGCTGGATCTGCATTTCGTGTCAGGGCTGTCGGTCGAGAAAAGGGGATGTTGTTTGCGGGCAGTCCGGGAGATGACTTACTCGTTGGATAGGCGTAGGATGTCGGTACGGTTTGCTGAGTTACGCTCGGCGCTTGCTGCGCTGGCCAGGTTGGCATCATGGCGTCGAAATGCTAGCGGTACGAATGGTTAGTTTCACAAACGGGTTGGGGAGAAAAAAGATGATGCCGGGCGGATAATGGCAGAAAGGCGAGATGATGATGAAGGGTCCTTGGTTGGAGTGAGAGTGGAGGTAGGTTTCTTTGGGAGGTATTTTCGTGGTCAGAGGCAGGAGACTGGCGGTGGCGGTGTGGTCCCTGCTTATTCACGGAAAAACTGTGCTCCGGTAGAAAGCGCTGCCGGAATCTCAGTGAGTGTTGGTAGTGTAGGTTTAGGGATCCGCCGAATGGAAGCTTATCGTCAACAGTGGGGCCGTCAACTGGAGGGGCCGATCAAGTCTCGTGTGCCTTTGAAGACTCATATGATACTGAAGTACTTCACTGTAACCTTTGAATCTACTTGGAGTCGAAACAAAGACCGTCTTATACCGACTCTTGGTTACTGTTCTCTGATTGGAAGATTTATCAAGCGCCTGTCTCCTAGCTTGCTTCTGTTTGCTGCAAGTCATCGTCCACTTGCATCATCGCTCATCCATTCATCAACAGCCACAGCTTTCACTTCTCTCTGCTTCAGTTTCACCCTCATGACGGATGTTTCTGAAACACATAGACCTTACTACAGCACTACGGCCCTCGTATCTTCCAGATGAGGTGCTCCTATTTGTTCAGGACAACGTAGGCTTGTATGAGGGGTAGGTTGTTCTTGGCGATGCAAGTTGAAGCTCTGATATTAACACGATAATAGTAAATTCAAGCTCCCCAATCAACAAAATGGGCAGGTTTACTTAACCTCACATCGGGTCTGTTATGTTGATAAGCAGGAGCCCCGTACGCACTCCGTTGCTTTGGACCTGAAAGATGTGGAACGTTACGAATTCTATGCTGGCTTTCTGAAGTCATCAGCTAAGGTGACTCTGATACCAAAGCCTCCAAAGCGATCATCGTATCACAGTCGTGCTCTGTCGAACGCATCAAGTGCACAGAGAAATCTATCTGGATCGCCAGGAATTTCCGAGTCTGCTTATAGAGCACCCCCTGAGCCTCCAGCTGTGACAAGCGCAACATGGGTCTGCACTATATGCAGTTTCTCAAATCCGGTCCCCTCGAACTTTGATCCTACTTCGGCAAACGCCCATACACCTCTACCGCCATGTTTAGCATGCGGGATCAAGCCGACCTTATCTCACGTTCTCAAGGCTGCAATCTCTGGCGCGAGCAATCGCTCAGTAGCCTCACCAGCTCTGAATGCACCTCTCCCGTTACGGCCAGCTCACTCTGGCACTCGACCTTTATCTGAGAATCTGGACCAAAAGCCAGCTTCAAGCTTGCCCGATGCTACCAATGGTTCAAACTCGACTGCATCTTTCCAATGTCCTCGTTGTACCTTCTCAAATCATCCTTCCTTGATGACTTGCGAGATGTGTGGTGGGCCCCTGATTTCGCAAAATGCCCCATCATCTATCCAGCAAAGCTCCACAGCTGATACCATAAGAACGGACTCCCCAGGGCCTGTACTGGACCCAAGCAAAATCAACAAGAATGGAAGTGATGCCCCTGAGAGTGTCAAAATTTCTTTCCGAAGAGGTGGCGAGAAAATATTCTATGAGCGACTCAAGGGCTCTATGACCCAACGTAAATGGCTTCTCAGAGATGCACCCCCTGCTCCAAACAGCCGAGCTGCGGACGAAGGATCTAAAGACACACCGGCTGGCACTCCGGGAGGGCGACAGAAGGGAGTCGGTATTGCTGGTCTAGAACAACTTGGATTGAACATGCGCAAAAACAATGAGTTACTAATAGGCAGTGCTTTCGAGGATCTGGAGGCTCTTATGTCATCTGCTAAGGAGGTCATCGCACTTGCGGAGCGATTCGCAAGACAAACAAATAACGGGCAAGGCAACGCATCAGCCGAAGAGAACGCGATCTTAGCGGAATCGGCCAGCCAACTTGGCCTAGTCACGACAAAGGATATTGTCGGTGGTGGGAGCTCCGAGTCACTCTATTTGTCGGAGCTCGCCAGAAACTTGGCTGAGTTCCTCACCGATGACTCCAGAGGAGTCCTTAAGAAGGCGGGCGGTA
Organism: Fusarium oxysporum f. sp. lycopersici 4287; assembly: GCF_000149955.1. Taxonomy (NCBI): domain Eukaryota; kingdom Fungi; phylum Ascomycota; class Sordariomycetes; order Hypocreales; family Nectriaceae; genus Fusarium; species Fusarium oxysporum. The sequence goes on along the minus strand of NC_030987.1, from coordinate 3,456,361 downwards.
TCATAACGCTCGTCGATCTCTGGGCTATGTTCAACAGAGCTCGAGGCGGCGTCGAACTCGTCAGCCCAGCAGACTTCGAGAAAGCCGCCCGGCTCTGGAGCAAGCTTAAACTGCCTGTTCGTCTGCGCACCTTCCGCAGTGGTGTTATGGTTGTTCAGGGTCGTGACCGTACCGACGGCACCACGGTCAGGGCCCTACTTGCATGGCTCCGCGATCTTCACGAGTTTCCCCCTGAGCGGGAAGTGTCTTGGGATTGGAAAGAGTTTGGCAGAGGAGTTACAGCCCAAGAAGCTGCGGAACGCTTTGGCTGGAGTCTTGGTGTTGCAGAGGAAGAGTTGCTGATGGCGGAAGAGCGAGGAGAGTTGTGTCGTGAGGAGGGATTGGAGGGTCTTAAGTTCTGGGTGAACTATATTGATCCGGGCGAGCACAAGAAGCACAAGTCTCAAGCTCAGAAGGATAGTGATGAGGTTATGAAGGCATTGAAAGCAAGCGGACTGTTATAAACGAGGCAACGACCATGTTGGATTATATAGCATAGACATATGTGAGCCATTCACAGAAAATCAACAAAACAGGGAGCAGATCGCAAGGATTCATGTGCCATTGCCTCCCTAGAAAGATAACTGAACTGAGGTGCGTTTTCACATACATTTATAACCCGAACTCCACATTATTCGTCTACCGAAACTCCAAAAAACCAAGTCGTCAACCAGTACTCCCTCATAAGCCTGGCGGTTTTAGATACCCCAACAAACTCTCAGACAACAACGTGAGTGGAAAGATGTTCCACGGCCTCTTTGATGGATCGCAGCATTCGTTGATTAACGCAGAATGGGCATCGCACGGGACGATCATCTCGAGTCATGGGCTGCTCCGAAGTAATAGGAGTGAGCGTGAGGTCAGTAGTCATATCGTGCGCTGGTGTGGCCGTGTAGCGCTGAACGGAAGTAGCACGCACAGTCGGTGTGGTCAGAATGCTATTAGGCTGAAGTCCTGCTCTTTCTGCGCGTTCACGCTCTTCTCGTACAGCCGCTGCCTGCTCTTCGGCAGCTTGTTCTTCTTGCTGAAGCTGGCGCAAAGCATTCTGTAAGACAACTTCAGGATCATCATCGGCGTAGATGGGCTGGTCAGGCTGAGGAGGGGGGATTGCAGGGGGGTCATGCGTCATCATGAGAGGTGGTGGAGGAGGCACCTGTTGAGGAGGGCCTGTCATTCTACGGACCACTTCATCGCGCACCAAGGCACATGTGTTGAGGGTGGGCTCGATACCAACAGCGCGTATAATTTCTTCTTTGATCGCAGCTGGACTTGTGTCAGGGGCGACGCTCATGTAACGAGGGACACAGTCTGCCAAATATCCTATGTCTTCGGCGGCATTGATTCCTCCGTCCCCATGACGGCGCTGTCGTCTGATCAAGAGACCATAACGTTTCTTGAAACGATGGATCCAACCTGGAGAAAATTCAGGAGGGTTTTCATCCTTATATCGCGGCAACTGTCCGAATATTGATTTTGCCTTGTCACCAAGTTCTTCATTGGTAGGTTGGCGACCAGATGCTTGTACCTGTTGATACCATATAAGGACGAGCTTCTCTACATCAGGCCAGTTTCCGTAGCGCAGACGGGAACCCGAAAGTTGAGGATTGTCACTATCTAGACGCGAGTACTTGGGTGACAGCGAGTGTGACACGGTGGATTGGCTTATTTGCTGGCCATACTGAGAAAAGAACCATTCGATACAAGCCTTGTGCGAGGGACGAATAGGCTGGCTATTCGCCCAGCGACGCAGAGCACGGCGTTGGTCGAGTGTTAGGGAATGTCTCTCCTTTGGCGATGCGCCGACGTGATCACCGACATGGTCAACGGAGGTGACATCGTGGCCTACCTGAGCGACGGCATCAACAGGAGAGAGGTCCGGGGCGGGAGCGGCGACAAGGGCCGGGTCGGTGGTAGCAGCCGACATGCCCAGGACGGCTATCTCCTTAAGGTGTGGGTTCTCGATTTTGGGGGTATTGAATTGGAGATGGTGAGGCTATCGTTGTAACCGAAGGACGTGCGCTTGGGGGAGGTGGGATGTTTCGATTAAGGAGATAGTTGATGACTGTTTGGCGAGAGAATGTCGATGGCGGGGGAGGAGTAAGCTTTGTATGTGTGTCACGTGATTTGTAGGCAAATGAATTAGGGGGCAGGTGCGTCAAACGGAGGATTAGGTAATCGTATTGTATAGCAAAAATGATCATGATCATGGCAGTATTGAGATTAGAATATCGTTGAAATAAAGCCATGGCCTTTGATTACGTCTTCATATCAACTTCACCTGTGCTCTTGTATTCTTGTCTCAATAATATTCATGATATTGAATGCTCTTAATGGCCTCGATATATGCCTCCTCGATAACGTACTAGACTGAATCGCTAGTCCTGATTGTTTCAGCAACTTTGATAGAGGCATGCCAGGATAATTGGACATGGGGTTTCCTCCGTTTCGGCACAAATTTCCATGTTACCTAATTAGAAAACGCATGCATATCATGATCAGTCCTCGTAAAAGGATAAACTCCTCGCTACGACGATTCGCCAAGTCGTATGGTTACAGTCATATTCAAACTCTGTGAGCTGTCACTAAAGATTCATGCCAAGTTGAGTATAAATCAGGAGCTCATGTGTCAGTTGGATAACTCGGCCAGCCGTTGAGAGTGGGTAGAAACGGGATGGACAGGAATACAACCTCCGGGCCGGTCTCGCACTGACTCTCTATTAGGCAGTGCAACGGATAACGGATGATCAGGTTGAAGAAAAACAGAGATGCTGCTCTAATAGTTTCCTCGTTCGCCTACTCCTTACAAGCATTAACCTCAAACTATCATAAAGGCTCGTTTAAGCTATCCCCAGAAGAACTCGTCAGACTCTGATAAAGCAAACTAGAGACTTGATTACATGACTAGCGGCTCTCGATATGTCCGTCAACTTCCTGATCAGGTATACCCGCTCTGAGCATGAACCATGTCGCCACTTGGCTTAGAGTTCGAGAACTTTGAACATGTGCGCACTAGTTTCGTCTGCATGGCGATCTGCCGATACACTAATAAGTCGATATGTACCTGACTGGCTGACTGTGTGATATTTCTGTTCCTCTACAGCCGTTTCAGTCCCCTTTCTTGCTCTTCAACATGCCAGACATTGATTGAGATAACGACTTATATGTACAGTAGGTAGTCGTCAATCCGCAAATATTGCCACCGCTACACGCTATACATCAAACCCTACCCTTGTCGTCGACTTGTTCCAGAACAACCAGAAGAATCATCCACCATGGCCAGCACACTGGGAGACCACGATGGCTCCATGCCACATTATAGAGTTCCAGGAACCGCTAGGTCTTCAACGGCTGCTTCGACGACATCTTCCTCCACAAGAATTGCCCTCTTCAACTCCCTCACTCCATCCAGTACAGCCCTGGTCAGCGAGTGTGTGGATACACCATATCGCCCAATACCAAAAACCTTGAAGATATCTTGGCAATGGAACAAACTGCGAACTTTCTTTCTCGGCAATGATGGCTGCTCAAAGATGTTTGCCGTATCAGAACACTCTGGACTTTTTGGCCGAAACTCAGGTTCGCCTTGTCTTCTCCTCCACAACGGACCAACCGGAAAGGACGAAATACTAGCAGCAGCTGGCGAGACGCTGCGGGACGGGTTATCTGATCCAGGTGTTGTAGAGAGTATTGTCAATGTATCCGCAGCCCCTGGGTCAGACATCGATACTAGGGTTGCCACTGAAATCGTACAGGCACTATACGATGAAACCGAGCAGTGCGTGGTATTCCGATGGGCAATAGAAACAAAGCAAGCAGAGACAGTCCAAGACTGCAGCTTTATTCGGGAAGAATTCGAGTGGTCCATGACACCGCTCCAAGCGGCCAAGGATCCTAAATACTGTCACGAATTCAAGCTTTACCGAACTGGAGATATGAAGGCGCCATTGGAATACCTCGCCATGGCCTCGTGGAAGGAGGCAGCATGGAAGACATGCAAGATTGAGTTCTCTGATAAAGCAATGCAGCAGAACTTTGGAGATCGGTGGTCTCTAATGGTGGTGATGTCTGCCTTGAGAATGTGGCAGCTCGGTCGAACAGGACAAGCATCTTTGGAGTATGTATCGAACTGATACTGCTCATTTTACTTTGTATCTTAGCGTTATTGTATTTACCAAAAGTAGAACCGCACATAAGTGTGTAATAGAGATTATAGATTTAATGATGACCACATGCAGTGTAAGGCTGTGAACATAGCGATACGATTGCCTTGCACTTACGCTTTGTTACATGCATCCTTGCTTCGAGAACATTGCTCCTTATGGCAAGATTGAACAAGGGGAGACAAACTCACCTTGTCGATCTTGCCATGGCGAATTCTATATTCATGCAACAGAAAAGGGACTTTACCTCATTTCTCAGGTCCATATCCAAGGTATGATCCATAGCAGAGAATCAGCTGTATATCCCTCGGTAATGCAGTTTACCCAATAGTATCAACACAATTTTCCATATTCAAGTCGGCATACGGGTCCATTAACCTTCATGTAGCGATGCTGAAGTCTCAACAGATCCAGTTGGTTGGTATCGATCGATGAGGCACAGGTTGAAATGCGACGCACTAACATGACAGACAATAGGGCGCTGAATTAACAACCCAATCCTCTTTGCTGAGAGAATCAGTTCAACCTGATATAAGCCCCCCAGGTTGGTATTCCAGGAATATCCGAGTTCAGTGTGTCAGGAGGAGATGAAAGTGAAAGGTAAGGTCAAGTTCTTCAAGTAACGGAACTGCACTGGCTGCGAATTATCGTGGGTGACATGACAGTTAGCATTGCCTCACATCATGGCCATTACGCAGCTCCAGGAAACCTCGGTTCATAGAGATGTGAAGGAAATATTCTGAGCCAGGGTTCGGTATCGGGATCATCCAGCTCCGCATAAATTACAGTCGGACTCGATATGCGTATCACCGAGTGCATCACAAGGGGGAATAGTACTTCGTTATGCCACAATTGGCGAAATCGGCTTTTGTTGGTATCTGAATTCGGCTGTCCGGCTCGATGGACAGCTCATGTCTGCATGACTTATAAACGTACACCGTACCCAAACAACCATAAAACCATCGTCTTCGATTCAACCGTCTAGTTCTTCTTGTCCTGCTGATCAAGGAAGTTCCTGGTATCGGGTTAGTCCATGAAGGCTCAGCATCGTCGGGTGAATTCGCGCACTTGATGAAGTCGGCCTCGTCGGAGCTGGAGGCGTTGATGGGAGGAGTAGCGGTAGCGGTGGGCTTAGAGGAGCCGCCAGACAGGGCAAGCTTGGTACCGACGACGAGAGTTCCCAACCAGGCCATGGCGAGCTGTCATTCATGTTAGTTTTAGAAGTCTCTAGTCTGCGGAGAGCGCAATTGAGGTTGAACGAACGTAGTGACCGGCGACCTGCTTGCCAGCAATGGTGTAATAAGCGATACCAGCCATTGTGAATAATTAGACAAGACCGAAAAAGACGAATTGGGTGATGACGAAGGGCAATGGGTGGATGTTCGAATGTCGCGGTCGAGATAGTTTGCCGAGCTCTCAAATTCAACTTAGAGCTTGTGCCTGGAATTACAGGCCTAAAGTGGATGAACTGCCCCAGAGTGTGCGGTTATTCTCCGGATCATATCATTGATCGGGATCAATCGGATCTACGGAAGTAACGTCACTGACCCAGGGTTATCAACTTTCTTGCAGCAGCCTGCAGCCATGGATCCCAGTGGGTAAAAGGTAGGGTAGCGGCGGGCCATCAAAATGGAAGCTTCTACTGCTCTGGGGGCTCGCTATCGCATCTTTCTTTTCTTAAAACAACCTCATTAGTTTGTCTTTGATTTTCTGTTCAATCTTTGAAATGTCTTGGTGGGGCAAATCAAAAGACCCCAAGCCGGAGGAGAAGAAGACCGAAGCAGCTCAGATCAAGGACACTATCGTTGAGAAGCTTCCCTCAAAGGATCAGCTACCAGAGAGTGTTCAGGAAGCTGTCAACAAGACAGGAAGAGACGGAAATGTCTTTGACGACATAACCGATGGCTAGTATGTGTACCTTTGTAAATGTGTAACACCAGCTAATCGCACATAGTGGCCCCGACTCAACCGACACCAATTTTCGATATGCTGCCTATGCTACGCGAATTAGAACAATTCTTTTATCTGCGCATCGATACGTCGCCTACACCTCAGATATAGGAGAGTCGTTCCGTCCCGTAGCTCACCCCAACCTCGTTCGCGCTGCCTACGGTGTATCTTGGTTGTATCTTATTGGCGATGTTTCGTATGAAGGTTACAAGTCATACTGGCACAATCAGCGTGTGTTGAACCCCAAGGTGCAACTCTCTCCTAGACAAGAGAAGGTTACTGGCCTTCCTGCCACCGAGACACGCCCGATCGAGCCGGGTACAGTGCCACCGCTTGAAGACTATCGCACTGTCATGGTCCAGCGCGCAATCTTCCAGAGTGTCGCGAGTATGGGACTGCCTGCTTTCACTATTCATAGTGTTGTGAGGTATTCTGGCCGAGCCATGAAGAACATGAAGAACCAGGTCATCAGGACATGGGCTCCAATTGGTCTGGGCCTCGCAGTGGTTCCCTTCCTCCCAGCTATGTTCGACGAGCCTGTCGAGAACGCTGTTGAGTGGGCGTTCCACAAAGGATTCGAGACATTTGGGGGTAAGGCCGCAGTAGGCAATGCGCCTACGACAGGTCGTGAGGATTTGCTGGCCAAGCGGCCAAAGGAGAAGGAACTGTAATACAAGACTCTGCACCACAAACTTGGCGTTCTGGGAGGTGGAAGGCGCTCAACTCGTGTTTCAATGTTCGATCAATATATAGGAATCTTGTATGCGACGCAGAGTCGGTTACTGACTTATACCAATCCAATTATGCAACAATGAACTCCGTGGTGGGGAGGAGACCCCGCGATCAACCTGGTCCCTGGAGGTGGCTGTGCGTCAACGGAGCTTGAAAGTTATTAACACGCCTGTGATTCTTACTCGTGATTTATGTGCATGATTCACAAAAGCCCATCGGGGCCTTGTTCTGTTCTTCTCTCTGCAATCGCGCCTCATTCTTTTTGTCTTTCGACGTGTCAAAACTTGTGGCACACTCGTTCGTAATCTGCCAAGCTTGGTCATACACGGACCCTTCCAGACGTTTCCTCGCCGCCGCCTTTTGTATCTGTCATCTTGACACGAGCACTTGCGACAACACCTCTGCCTACGGGTAACACCGCCATTTTAACATTTTTAAATACGAAACACCTTCACCATGGCGTCATCAAACACACCAGAAGCTCAGGATACTAGCTACGTCGAAATGCACGACAAGAACGAAGCCGCGCTGATCGGCAAGCACTGCGAATATGACTACTGCAACCAACTCGACTTTCTCCCTTTTTTCTGTCAGTCATGCCGAAAGACATTTTGTCTCGATCACCGAAGCGAAGGGGCACATAAATGTACAAATCCCGGTGCGTGGGCGGAGCGAAAGCGCCAGAGAGAGCTTGCGCAGCCAAGCATTGGACAAGGAAAGATTCTAAGGGACAAGGTGTCCCAAAAGCCTTGCGCATCGCCTGAATGCAAGACCACAATCGGCACATCTTTGACGCCTGGTGTACACTGTCAAACGTGTAACCGAGATTACTGCCTGAAGCATCGTCTAAAGGAGGACCACAATTGCAGTAATTTAGTACCCATCGGGGCTCGGCCTATGCAATTCGATGTTGGTCAGAAGACAAAGACGGCATTCGACAAACTGCGCGCATGGGGTACAGCAAAGAAAGAGCAAGCTGGCAGAGCTTTGCCCAAACCAAAGCCAAGCTCTGCCTCAGCACGTATCATTGCTGTAAACAACCTGAAGAAGACAGCCAAAGGCGACGACAAGACACCTGTTGAGAAGAGAGTGTATATCTATGTGGAAGCCGAGGCAGAAACAGCAAAAGCCAAGTTTCCTAAGGGGGAGTTCTTCTACAACAAGGATTGGGTTGTAGGCCGAGTTCTGGATGCTGCAGCAAGGAGCCTGCAGGTACAAAACATCAACAACCAAAGCTCAGACGAGAAGGACAAGCTTCGCGTCTTCCACGTTGAAGGAGGCAGAATTTTGGAGTATAACGAAAAGGTTGGAACGGCGTTGCAGAGTGGAAATACTGTGGTTTTGTTGCGTGGCGTTGGACCAGCTACCCCAGACCTGATTGAGGCGTGAGCGTTGTGTTTTATGGATTAGCTACCTATAGAGTTACATGGCCTGGCGTTGGGCAATTTGATACCAAGAGGAATGATATCAATATTTTTGTTTACTGAGAAAATGGTCTCCCACCATATTCGTGGTTTCCATTGGTTCATCTGTGTTCCAACATGAGAGTACTGAATTGCCTATCGTACGTGTTCCCACCGTGATTTGTAGGTCTTCTACCAAAGATTTCCAAGTCAAAAACACTGCAGGTGCTATTTGGTGAATATAAACTCTTAATTATATTACTTAGATTTCGAACAAATAAACATCTTGCTTACTGATACGATTGACTTGAAGCCCAAGTTCATGTTGCTGCCTCTTTAATCGAACCACGTGATTGCGCGTCTGCCTCCCGTGCTCCCGTCTTCTATGACGAAGTACCCACCACGCTCTAGTCTAAGCCGTTCATCAAGCTTTAATTAATCCTACTTCGCAGAATGCGACAATCTTATTTATGATATCAAGATGCCTCCTTTAGTACCACGCAAACGCTTGCGTGAGTCGCCACCACCTGGAGAAGGCAGAGCATCAAAAGCAGCCAAAGAGAAGCCCGATTCATCACGGCGCAAAGCAACACTGTACGATGATTTGGACGCATCTGCGACACCTAACTCAAACTCGATCCTCCATGGATTCGGAAATGATGATGATGATGAAAGCTCTTTGACATCGTTGTCAGAAGATGAATTCGAGGACGTTATGCCACCAAATCAACTGAAAGGCAAGGAAGAAGATTCTGAGGATGATGAAGACATTGAGTTTGAGGATGTCCAAGCACCAGTTGCACCATTACCAGACGCCCCGGTAACTTCCGGGGACTTGGAATTGACACTTACAAGGGACACCAGAATCTCACTCACAAACACATTCGACAGAAAGGGACCCTCAAAACGTGAGAGGAAGGTCCGGCATGCCACACACTGCGTTCACGTCATGTTGCTTCTATGGCACAATGCTATCCGAAATGCATGGCTTTGTGATCCCGAAGTCCAGGCGACTATGATCTCTCATCTTCCGCCAAGACTCTGGGATGAGGTGGATCGATGGAGGCGCAACAGTGGTCTAGAAAATAAGCCGACACCTAAGAAGCCAGCAAAGGAAAACGCAAAATCGAAAGGTAAAGGCAAAAAGGTCCAGGATCGAAAGTCGCGCGACTGGGGTGCAGAGGCTGAGAGATTGGAAGAGGGGGCTGTTGATATGAGTCATGGAGACCCCCTATTTCGACTTATGCAAACATTGTCAGCTTGGTGGAAACAGCGTTTTCGAGTCACAGCGCCAGGGTTGAGGAAATGGGGATATATGTCCCTTGAGCGATTAGACCGTCTTACGAAAGCGCAAAAAGTCGAACCTCATGACCCAGAGCAATTTGGTGAGAAGATCTCAAATCTGGAGGATTTCAGACATCATGCGCGAACATGTGAAGGGAGTAGAGATGTAGGCGCCCAGCTATTTACAGCTTTGCTTCGTGGACTGGACCTCGAAGCACGAATGGTCGCAAACTTGCCTTGTCTAGGCTTTGGATGGAATAAACTTGAGGAGGCCGAGCCAGAAAAGAGTGTAACTGCGGATCAGATAAACGAGACACCTGAGAAGAAGGCGAAAACGGCGACAAAGAGCGCGGTTACGGCAAAGAAGAAGTCAACGAAGAAAACGAAAGAGCCCACAAGAAATCCGACACGGAAAACACGATCCAAAACTGAGGTTGAAAGCGACCCAGATGATCTGGAGCTTGAGTATAAGGACACTGATGATGAATCTGTCGTTGAGATGGATGTCACGCCAAGGAAGACATCGGCCAAGACACCGACCAAAAAATATGACGCCGACATGGAGTTCCCACACTATTGGACAGAAGTCATATCACCAGTCACTAACAAATGCCTGCCCGTTGATGCTATCGTCAAAAACGTTGTTGGAACAAACCGAGATCTCATCGAATCATTGGAACCCCGTGGAGCCAAGGCCGACAAAGCACGTCAAATCATGGCATACATCGTGGCTTATTCACGAGATGGAACCGGCAAGGATGTCACAGTCAGATATCTGAAACGGAATATGCTTCCTGGCCGTACCAAGGGAGTGAGGATGACACCAGAGAAAGTCCCCGTCTACAACCGTCATGGGAAGGTTAAGAGATATGACCAGTTTGACTGGTTCAAAACCGCAATATCTGGATATCTGAGAGGCAGCAAAGACCACCCTGTAACCGAAGTCGATGAGATGGAAGAAGCAACAGATCTGAAGCCTGCCAAGCCCGAAAAGAAGGAGATCAAGGAGGGCCAGGAGACATTACAATACTACAAGCAGTCCAAGGAGTTTGTCCTCGAGCGGCACTTGAAGCGTGAAGAGGCACTCAGGCCTGGAGCCAAGGGTGTCAAAGTGTTCAAAAACAAGGGCAAAGGTGGCAAGGTCGAGGATGAGGACGTGTTCCTTCGCAGCGATGTTCTGAACGTCAAGAGTGCCGAGACCTGGCATAAACAGGGACGTGCACCACTGGCAGGAGAGCAGCCATTGAAGAGGGTACCCTACCGCGCAGCTACGATAAATCGCCGGCGAGAAATCATGGAAGCAGAAGCTGCCACAGGACAAAAGGTCCTGCAGGGGCTCTACAGCTGGGAGCAAACCGACTGGATCATTCCACCACCGATCAAGGACGGCGTTATCCCCAAGAACGAATACGGGTATGTAGCCGATTGCTTCTTCAAACTCGAATCTACTAACCGAGCTGCAGGAATATCGATTTGTTTGCTGAACATATGTGCCCTGAGGGTGCTGTGCATGTACCCTTCCGAGGGGCTATGCGTGTTTGTAAAAAGTTACAAATTGACTATGCGGAAGCCGTTGTGGACTTTGAATTTGGTCACCGAATGGCTGTGCCTGTTATCCAGGGAGTTGTGATTGCTGAAGAGAACCACGACATGGTGATGGTAGAGCTCGAGAAGGATGAGGCAGAGCGCGCACGAAAAGAAGATGAGAAACGACGAAAGAAGGCGTTAGCTCAATGGCGTCGCTTCCTCATGGGCATGCGTATTGCGGAACGAATTCGACAAGAGTATGGCGAAATTACTGATGAAATATCAGTGTTTGGACATGCTAGAGACTCGGTCCAGACCAAGAAGCAACCACAGGTTGAGGATGAAGAGATGGCTGGCGGATTTCTTCCAGAGGGGTATGTGGAAGAAGAGGAGGAAGAGGAACCCCAGGCTCACCACACTTCGAGCTTCTTCCCTGCTGTTGATGAGGACGACGACGGCGACGATGGGCTAGTGATGGAGCACGATAGCGCAGATCAGCAAAGAGTAATGATGCAGATGGAGGTTGACAGCAAACAAGAACCGAGCCCGGAATCGCAGGTCGAAGCAGGGTCGGAGTCTGAACCGGAGTCTCGACCGGTGAACACAAAGTTTGATGCAGGGCTGAAGCATGAAGAGGAAGAGGAAGAGGAACCCAAACTGGATCCGCAATCCGAGGCGGAGTCTGAGCCGCCACAAACGAGTGCAAGGATAAGTAGGCGAGGTCCAGCAAATGTGGCCAAGGAAAAGCCTTCAGCTGGACGTGCAACGAGACGGTCAACACGGAGCGGGCGGAAAGTTGTCTCGTATGATGAAGATGCAATGGAAGAAGAAGATGAGGTAGGAGATTCATATGCTGAATCTGAGGACGATGAGTAGGACTGGCCCCTGAGCGGTTCGGCTCACTGTGTTATGTGAGAGTAATGTGATGGTACGAATAATGATAATTAATACATGTCAGTTGTCAGTTTGCAGGGACGGGAAGTATCCGTTTGCGAGGTTTATAGGCTCTCGAAATCAGTATTAACTCTTGGGCCGACAAACCACGGATCTATGCATTGGCGGTTTGATAGGATATGAATTTTGTGTAACCAGAAGCTGATTTGTTTAAACTACCTAGGAGAGCTTGAGGTGGCAAGTTTATAGAGCGAGAGGACAGACAGTTGAATAGTTCTTGGAGAATCGATCTTATACAGTATCATGCAAATATGCTTTCCTCAGCATTATGCGGTAGACTAATGCATCTACTCCTAGAGTGTGTGGATTATGCGAATAGACCTTCTAGGCTAAAATGATGGGCAGATATTTGACCTGGCAAGGAGTTATTGGGTTGTATATTCAGCTGAATGACCAACTGACAACCCCTCATCTGGCCATCCACATCCATCCACCTACATTTGACGGAAGCCATCTCATTGATTGATTTAATTGATTGACTGACTGACTTTGATCCCTTCCGAAGAAACCTTATACGCCACAAACGCCGTCGTTGCTTTGCTCTGTTGTACTAAGGCAAAGCAACCTAAGGCAAGCTCTAGGTGCAGGCTAGACGATTAATGCTACCATTCATTGAAATTGTATGTCGCATCGTATCATACCCAAGTGCGACAGCTTATGAATTTACCAACCTACAAACCAATACATTGCATCCATCCATCCATCACGAGACCCAAGGCCTCGCCCGTCATCTTTTCTGAACTTGGGCTTCTTTGTCCCTTGAATTACTCCATCACCAAGACTGACTCTTCTCCTGCATGTCTCTGTCGAATTCGTAAACTCCAATCAAAGAGTGTTGTAGCCTCTATCCTATATCTTGGTTTTGTCGTCACTCGCTCGCTCGCTCGCTCAGCTCCCATCTCGTCTGACTCTTACTCCGCATCTCGTGAGCGTCTACCTACTTTCTCATGAAGCTATACCAACATTATGAATCTTGGACCCCATGGTTGATGAATTAATCCTTGAACATATCACTTCCTCTGGCATATTGCGCCTCCCTCTAACTCTCTATTCTTCAACTTCTTCTCTCCCCTTACATAGTTCCTATTTCCTATTTTCATCTTCCATTTCATTGTCTGCGAACCTCTACTCTATTGAAGCGAGCGGGGGTTTGAAACGAGGCAGCTTCAAACTGCGATAGTGCGATCATTGAGCAATCGATTAATCGCTTTTCATCCATTTTCCGATGGAGTCTTAGAATAAAGCACAAAGAAGGGATAGAAGGAGCTGGTCATTCATTCTCTCTCTTCCCGTCTATTATAAGCGAGAAACCCAAACGCCTCTTAACCTTCTCTTCTCTTCTATTCTCTAAATTCATCCATCACTCGAGCGACCATTTTCAACCGACGTCGAATTAATCAATCTCAACATCACGATACGGCCTCGATCATTCACTTATAGCGAATCGAAATACGATCGAGCAGCTTAAGCACAACTTCCACTGTGCTGAGTATTCACCGAAATACCTACAGAATCAGTATCTTTGTCGCAGGTAAGAATATCGAGGTTCTTCTATCTCATTCATGTTCTTGAGCAAACAAACAACAAGTCAAAAATTTCCTCACGCCGCAAAGTCGCGGGCTGGCTTCTCGTACACCTTACTCAGAATCCTTTCATCGCCAGAGAAGAGTGCCACTTACAATCATGGACATAAGCTTTCGTGTTTAGCCGTGGCGTCATTATCACCGTAGACGCCGCCCTTGTCTTTCAGTCACCTCTTCACGGCGAACCTTGATTCTCATTTGCCTTTGCGCACGAAATTATTTCGGATGAGCCGTGAAAAGTGGAAGAGGCCATCGTCTCGGAGTGAAAGTGAAGGGTTGGTGCGAAGGTGCGACGCCAACATCTTTAGTACTATACTTATGTGACAGTCCTTGCAAGTGTTGAATCACTGTCGCAATTAACTCCTTCTGTCCCCCACTGCCACTGCATCTTCTCTTTACTACATATGCCTTTGCACCTGCCAGAGCATTTATTTGTGAAGGACATCTGCTCGAGCAGTGTCAGCTGGCGGCAACATCATTCACAAGCTCGCGGAATGGAAGTGATACAGATCGATCCACCGCCAGAGCATAAACAAAAAGCAGGGCTCTTCGAGACTATGAATCCTCTGTCTTCATATCATTTCTAACCGTTATAATCAAACCTAGGCCTTCAAACCTAGGCTTCAACTTTTGCTTGTGAACAAAGAGCCAAAGAACTTCACCATCACGAGGATGGAGGATCCCGAAAGCGAGACAGAAGAATCATCTCCGCCTCTACAAGATACTTGCATACAAGAAGTTACTGCTCTATTTCCCGACATCTGTCTCGATTATGTCCAGACAATTGCTGGGCCTCTCTCATTCGTCCCCCATGAAGTGATCAATCATCTCCTCGATCTCCAAGAGTCTGGGCAAGTATATCAAAAGGCAAAGCGATCGAAACAGGCCATCGGCAAGAGGAAGCGCACAACCGAGGGACAAGATGACGAAGACGAAGTCGAGAAACTACAGAATAGACTCTCTGAAGCAAAGCGCAAATACAGTAACCTTGAAGGACAAGTCATTGCTCCGAAGAGTACCCAAATGGCCACTATGTAAGTTTATCTCCCCTTTCGACCGCATATCATCCATGATTAGGTGGGTGGCTTTTGGTGTTAGAGCTTCGTGCCAGCATGACCGAGATTAGGGTTGAGAGCTATCCTGTTAACTTTAACACAGCAAGCAAATGATCGCAGGAGATTTCCCACTGGTACCAGTCAAGGTCATTCAACAAACCCTTTCTGACAACGGAAATCGCCTTTTCCCAACATTTATTGCCATCAATACTGCCATCAATCAGGCAAGCGACCATCACCCATTGCCTTGGAAATTGAAGAAGACACCCTCAGTGCCGGTACAGCGATACAGAAAAGAGAGGATCGACGCGTCCATACAAACCTGCTCCAACGACTGGGAGAAAGAATTGATGAAGGAACTCGAGGCTGCTCGATTACTGCAGTGGGATGCAGTTGAAAAGCGTCGATCAGAAGCATTGGCCGAGGAGGCCGAAAGGATGAACCTTGAGTCGGCAGATGCAAGAGGAGAAGTAACTGAGTGCGGGTGTTGCTTTATCGATACTCCGTGGAACAGACTCGTCTATTGTCAAGGCGATGATCCTCACGTAAGTGTTCCCCATTTCAACTATACTATATTTAAAAAGGCTTCTGTAAATTTGGGAAATGTCATGGGTTGCTCTGTGTTAGCAAGAAAACTCTGGCTAACTCCCTTTTAGCCTTTCTGTATCAACTGCGCCCGCCGACACGCAGAGACACAAATTGGCCTTTCAAAGTACGAACTTGAATGCATGTCCATGATTGGGTGTACGGCTGGGTTCTCTTATAGCGAGCGCCAGAAGTTCTTGAATAAGAAACTGACTGCGGCAATCGATCGAATTGAACAAGAGGCCAATCTGCGCATGGCTGCACTACCCGGCCTCGCCAAGTGCCCCTTTTGTCACTATGCAGAGGAGTACCCGCCAGTTGACGTCGACAGAGAATTCCGGTGCCGAAACGACGACTGCAAAATCACGAGTTGCCGGCTTTGTAACTACGAAACACACATACCGAAAACCTGTCAGGAGGCAGCCATCGAAAGAGGTGTCGACCTGCGGCGGGAGGTAGAAGAGGCTATGTCGAGAGCCCTCATCCGCAAATGCAACAAGTGTATGACGTCCATTCAGGCTTCTTTCGTTCTTATACTGACTGCTTATGTCTTGGTAGGCGACACCCCTTTTATCAAGGAAGAAGGCTGCAACAAGATGACTTGCACCCGCAAAGGCTGTGGTAACGTTCAGTGCTACGTCTGTTCCAAGTCTTGTGACTATGATCATTTCAACGATGAGAGGCGAGGTGGCAAGCAAGGCAACTGTCCCTTATTCGAGAGTGCTGAAGAGCGTCACGAAAACGAAGTCAATGCGGCTGAAAAGGCAGCTAAGCAGAAGGTTTTGGAGGAGAATCCAGAACTTGCATCAGCGCCCGAACTTCTGGATTTCAACATGTCTGAAAGGGTCAAGACGGACGATATGCGGCGGAAAAACAAGCTTGGACAGAGATTTAGGGATCGAGTCAACTTCATGCCTATGCCGCCGGTTCTGCCGCTTGAAGGACAAAGGCCGTTTTTCGATGCTCCACCACAGCAGCCACAGGCACAGCATGGACCGGCACACAACCCATACCATTTTCGTCAAGAAGATCTCGATGCTTTATTGAGGCACCAGGAAGCTCATGCCCGAGCCCATGACCACGCCCAAGCCTACGCCCAGCAACTCCACGATGCCCATGCCATTCACAATGCTCGGCGGCGACCAGGGGAACCCCAAATTCCTCTTGCATTGGAACGCCTGCAGAACCAAGTCCATGATCAGGCACATATAGGGATCCGACGTCGCCTCAAGAATGCAGTTGCTCGCCTTGGTAATAGAGTACCACCACCACTTGGACCTCCACCGGTACCGCAAGCACAACACATGGCAGGAATACCAATACAAGCACAACAACAGCCCCAGGCTGGAGCGTTCCCAGTGGCACCAGGAGATCCGGGCCCAGCGATGCCAGGGCTAAACTTTCAAGGACTGGCAAACTTTGAACCATTTTACATGATGGGGCAACCTGACCCAATGGAGAATTGGCGTGGCCCAGGGTAGCGATGACTGGGCTTAATGAGAGAAAGGGTTCAGTTGAGAGGACAGACAGGTGCCCTTTTAGAAACTCGACTGTGCAGGGGATCAAGAGCAACACAGCCAATGTGACCACCACGTACTCTCTAGCAAGTGGTGCAAGAAGCCTGAAGGCCAGATAAATGGGAGCAAAGTTATGGATTCAGTAGGGTGTTGCATGTATTTTGTGGAATAGCATCATCTCCTTCATGGACTGCGAAACTGGGGTCTTCGTCATGTTATTAGACGGCGTTAATTTCTTTTAATGAGATACTTCCTACCTCTTGATTGGCAAGTGACGGGCTTTGTATGCTGTAATGGTAGGAAGACAATACCTTGACTCATATTCCGCATTGCCTATTCTTGAGGTAATCAAAGCGTATCATAATATTCATATACAGCCTACTACCTGTTTCTCCCAAATCGCTCATGCCACTTCCCCTTACCGCCACCAAATCCTTTCGTAGTGCCAGCAGACACATCAGGAACAGTATCTAGCTCCACAGTCTCCTTGATGGTCGAAATGATAGAGACACCCTGCTCGAGGGGTCCATCTGACGATGCAGGCAAAGGCGTAGGTGAGAGGAGCATGAGAGCATTCGAAGTGTTCTTCTGACGAAGAGCATACGTCTTTGTAGGCGTTTTGATAACAGCCGACGAATCAGAGGACTCCATGGTCAATCTGACTAAGATGAGTATAATACTTGTAAGAGAGTGAATGTAGGGGTTGACTTACACGGGTGCATCGTCGGATTCGAGAAGAGATAATAGGTCCGGAGGGAGTTCGATGAGGCGGTAGTTTGTTGGGGAAGGGTTGTACTGGACTGTGATACCGCCTGATTGGCTTGACATTGTGATGATAGTTTGTTTCTAGTGATTGTGTTGGTTGAAAGGGAGACTGTTTGGTGTAGGAGAGAGGAGGGGTGTATCATGACGCGCTAAGAGTGAAGTGGGCATTGGGTCCACGTGAAGATCTCCCGTTGGAGTTTGGAGGCTGAGATAAATGAATTACACTGATGGGCTTAAGAGGCAAACTTTGCCAAAAAGAGTGATATACGGGTATATAATTGATTTTATGACGACTCCGAATAAATGTGAGTCAGGATATAATCAGATTGCCAGGTACAGACATACGCTTACCTATGTTGAAGGATAATCTGTCAGAACATCTTATCTCGGGCGCCCCTCTATCATGAGGGACGAAAAGCCGGAATTGAGCGCTCTTGGAAAGAATTGTCATAAATTAAAACGCGTAACGGATCATAAATCTAAAAGGGAATATATACTACAAAAGCGCGGGTTCATCGCTTCAAGCGTGAGATAAAAGAAGCTTAAATTGCTTTTGCTGCCTTTCTCCCCTCATCAGGGTCGATCAATGAGCAAATCTCACTCTCACAAACAGTACGACAATGAGTAAGATGCTCAGACCTAAAAGGAATGTGTACAACTACCAACCTGTTTCAGTCATGTCAGATTATAGCTTCAAGAAGGATTTGGCCCCCTTGCTGTGTAGCGTATAAATATGTCAGAGTAGCAGCTTTGCTCTTTTCCTCTTTACTTTGCCATTCATCTTAAAATGACGATTACTAATTCACACAAACCTGAGAAAGTCGACGTTGTCGTCGTCGGCGCAGGCCTTTCTGGTCTTCGCGCCGCTGTCGATGTACATGAAGCTGGTCATTCTGTTATCGTTCTCGAAGCCGGCGACAGAGTCGGCGGCAAGACTCTGAGCGTCGATGCCTCTCACCTGGGAGGTAAGGTCGATTTGGGCGCCGCTTGGCTCAATGATACGAACCAAAGCGAGATATACAAACTTGCGCAAGAGTTTGGATTTGATCTGATCGAGCAGAGAGCCACTGGTTACAATCTGTATCAGGAGGTAAATGGCGGCGTTACCAAGATAAAACATGGTACCGGAATGCCTGTACCTCCAGATGCAGCTGATATTGTTCAGAGACTCCTTGAAAAGCTGAACAAGTGGGTTGACGAGATTGACCCAGAGAACCCTTCAGCTCATCCCGAAGCTGAGATGCTGGACTCTATGACGTTCAATCAACTCAGTGTGAAGTTCCTGGGTCCTGAACTTGGTCCTGCTGTTGCTGATTCGGCTACGAGTCCTCTCTTGGGTGTTGGGCCAGATGAAGTCAGCGCCTTGTTCATGGTCGATTATATCCGCAGCGGTACGGGCTTGGATAATATGGCTTCTGACAAGAAGGACGGGGGGCAATATCTGCGCAACAGACAGGGCTAGTACCTTAACCATTCCATGAAGTGAGCCTCTAGCTGACAAGAAACAGGCAACCAGACCTTTTCGATGCGTCTAGCAGCAAAGCTCCCAGAGACGGCTGTGAGACTTCGCAGCCCCGTCAAGACAATCAAACAAGGCTCTGATGGTGTCTTGATCGAAACAGCCAACCCTAAGCAGAACTTCCGAGCCAAGAGAGTCATTGTCTCAGTTCCCACGTGTCTCTACCCTTCTATCAATTTCGAGCCGCCGCTACCAGATAGCAAAAAGACACTAGGTGAAAGCACTGCACTAGGCTGTACGTCTAAAGCCATCTTTGTCTTTGACAAGCCGTGGTGGCGTGACGCTGGTTTCAGCGGCATCATAGAATGCGAGACAGGGCCGATTCACTTCTCACGAGATACATGCTCACCAGAAGATGGACAGTACAGCATCACCTGCTTTGTCGTGGGTGACAGAGGCAGAGACTGGTCCAAGTGGTCATATACAGAGAAACGAAGAATCGTGCTCGAGCAGTTCAACGGAGTCTTCAGTGGTGTCGGTGTAAAGGCACCCGAACCTGTCAATATCATCTTGCAGGAGTGGATCAAGCAGCCCTGGATTTGGGGTTGTCCGTCACCGGTGATGATGCCGGGAACGTTGACGAGTGATAGTGGGAAGGCATTGCGTGAGGTGGTTGGGAGACTGCATTTTGTAGGTACTGAGACTTCGTTGGTCTGGAAGGGGTATATGGACGGTGCGGTGAGGAGTGGGATACGGGGAGCCGAAGAGGTTATTCGGGCTTTTAAGGGAGAGTCGGCAGAATAGCCACCTGCCACCTGCACCCGTAGATTTAGTTGTTGCATGAAGCAGAATCAGAAATGGACATTCCATATTCGTATATCATAGTTCATTTACAGTGAACTTATATTCCTTGGCAATCATATATGTACAAAGGCCTGTCTGTTGTCGGAAATAGCTGAACGCGTCAGACGTGGTCTATGGAGACTTCAGGTTTATATTGGCGGGGCCCTCTTCTCCAAGTTTAGCGGTCAATGCCTTGGAATTTGGCAAGGGAGCTCCCGCTGATCCCCGCCCAGGGCATGGTCAGCATTGAATTTGTGTTTGACCGCTGTTGTCGAGATTAGGTTTTTTGTTGTCCAGGCCACCGAGTGCATTTGGGACACAAAATATATAAAGGTACCAAGAGCAAGAGATTACTAACTTGGGTACTTATTAGTGTCATACCAGCTGCAGCCGTGAATAACAACAATGATACAATCTGATTCAGTAACAATGTTTGTTGTTGCTATCGCGTGTTGTTGTTGATCAACTGTTGGTTGAATGCAACATCAAAAGTGAATCTGTGTGACGCACGATCGTATCGTATCGTGCTGTAGGGACCTGACCTGTAAATTTTAGTGGGTTTTTGGGCTCCAGCTGGGCCCAGCGCAGTTACCTTAGGTTGGTGTGTTTACTTTCGAAACCGATGGGACCCACTTGTTCGCTTGTGTTCCCGCTCCCGATTCTGGGCCTTTGTTGACTCCCAGCTCCCGCCCGACTACGGCCAAAGCTCAAACCTCCAAAACTAAACCCTCGTCTTTGTCTTTGCTTAGGTTGTCTTGCCTTGCCTTGTCACATTTTCTAATCCTAGACCATTTTTTTTTTCTTCTTAACGACCCCCCACGAAAACTAGATCGAGTTTGCCCGCATGCGCGAATCTCTGTGTCCGTGACGAGGGAGGAGGCGACTCGTTCATATCCAAAAGGTCTCTCTCGTCTCTGTACTTTAGTTAGGCTTGAGTCTATCTTGGGCTGGGCCATTGGTTCATCGCTTCTCGTCGAATCGCTGTCCATCTGCGGCCCAACTTGGAGACCACCGCCCGTCAAGTCAAGTCAACATCGACGTCAACACACATCGGGTCCCTTCTTGACCAACGGATTTAATTCTGACACCGCGCCATGGTTCGCGTTACCGAGGAGTTGGCGCTGTCGTCTGACAATGTCACTCTATACCACGCCGCAGATCCGTTGCTAGGCCATCTTCCTCTGCTACTCTTCCATGGGCCCTCGACTACCGCAAACTACACCCTCAACAGTTCTCGAGTCCAAGTCCACGTCTTCACCCCCGCCGGCTTCCAGAGCTTCCCTCGAATCACAATCTCGCCCAATTCTCCATTCTACGGCGTCGTCCACCATTTACCCCGCGAGTTTCAGGGCGATGAGGTCTACCGCGCTCTCGCCTTTGCCCTCTTCAAGTACTTCACAGAGCTGCCCGATGGCGTAAAAACATACCTCAAGAACCTATACCCTACGCGAGGTCGACGTCCAGGCAGTGCACCTACTCTGTTCAGCGAGCAACATGCTGCCGAGATTGTTAAGGACATGGTCCAGAGCGACCACACAGCCGACATCATCGAGACGTTACAAGATGCTCTGCAGACACAACATATCAGCAATGTCGACCTCGACTTTGTTCTCCCACCAGGCGCTATCGTGCCCCTCCAAGCCGCCGACCTCGAGGACGTGCCCGACGACGAAGACGATATCCTCGACCCAACCTTGCGCCAGTATGGAGGGTACACCCCGCTGATAAAGCTATTCGGAGAGCCAGTCTTCCTGCCGACTAGTCGTTTACGAAGAGCGCCCTCCAAGCCGACCGCCTTAAATCGAAGCAAGTCGTTTCTAAAAGATCAAAAGGTGGAATTGCGCATGAAGCTGACAGAATTGGTGGAGACCGAGGAGCGGTATGTGGGTAAAGTGAGGGAGCTGGTGAAGCACGTCGCAGCCGATTTTCGAGAGAGCGCTCAAGCGCGAGCTCCTGGTAGTCTGAGCCCTTCCGAGGAAGAGTTGGAGAAGCTCTTCCCCAGTTCTGCAGATGGCATCCTTCAGGTCAACTCTGCCTTTATGGAGGAGATGCGGAGGATCATAGACGACACCGAAGAAGAAGCCTTGAAAGACATGGAAACACCTACGATGAGCTTTATGGGGTCCAAACTGGGCAGGACAAGAGACCCAAGTGGTGCTCTACAAATCGCCAGGTTATTCTTGGAGTGGTTTCCGAAGTTCACAGAGTGCTATCAGGATTATATCAAGGCCAGCCAACATTTTCCCACGTTACTCAACTCTTTCCTCGACCAGCAATCGAGTTTCAAACAGAGGGTAGCTCAGGCTGGCGAGCAGACGATACGCTCTATTCTCATCGAGCCTGTTCAGAGACTTCCTCGTTATAGTTTGCTTATTGATCAGATCGTTGGTTGTATTCCTATGACACACCCCGCCTTACAACCCATGTTGAAGGCACGAGACATCATTACAAATATCTGCTCGATGGACGATCCCTTACCCGACAAGCCTCATGTCGCCAATAGACTTCGAAATATGGTTGAAGCCTGGCCTTTGAATCTTGAACCACAAGGACGTCTCATTGCAGCCGCCGATTTCACTGAGTTGGCACCACCTTTTCAGCCATTGCTCAACCAGTCGGATAAATCTGGCATCTTCCTACTCTTTTCAGATTGTGTGGTTATCCTCAAGAAAATGAGCGGGAATATGACAGGACGAGAGCTTCTTCGTGAGATTGAGAAACCTTCAGCAGCCGGTCTACTTATTTCTATGACCAATGCAGCAGGAGGTCCAGCGGCATATGAGTTCGTGTTTACAGGGTGGCATGACATGGCTGACGTGCGATTTACTGAGGCAGTAGATGGCACACTATTCTGGATGACTTCGACGTCAGAAATGAGGGGAGCTCATCCAGGCGAGCACCGCATCAGCAAGGCCGTGACATCACGATGTTTCCTCTTACAAGAGATGTACGAAGCCAGAGCCGCCAAGTGGGGAGAGGATGTGGTCAAAGCGAGAGTCGAAGCTCGATTCTCGGAAAAAGAGCGAGAAGACCCAACCTGGACTCTACGATCAGCGCGAATGCCAGATAGCAATCTGGGACTTCACGCTGCTATCTTCCAGGAGGGCGCCGACCAACTCATCGAGGGCCGAAAGGAGCCTGCCCCGATTCGAGTGGTCGTCGATCATGATAGGGGCACTAAAGGAGCGCCTGTAGGCCATTACGGTGTCGAGATTGTCGTGAACGTGACCACGAACGATATGAAGAAGGTATCGATGCTCACAGTTGGGCTGAATGGGAGGCAGTTCCAGGACGAAATTGCTCTGGAAGACTTCCTCCCCACGATGTCAAGACGAGGTGAGAATCAGCATGATAATCCCTAGAGCCCTGAGCTAACCAGCAACAGTTATTCAACTATTAAGCACACAGCATAGTATCTCCAATATGCAATTGACGGCACCTCTCGTCTCATATTATTCCAAGACTCTACATGGACTCTTACTCAACACAAGAGCGGAGAAGACCAAATCGTTCTTGGCTTCTTCTCCTGTCAAGCTTCTCTCCAGTTTCTGGGGAGGCAGCTCTGTGCATATCTCCGACACAGCAAGTTTGGGCTCAAAACATAAGCAGGTGCCTTCAATACACCGAAACAACAGCCAAGCATCTGTTGTCAGCTCAATAAGGGGAGGCAAGGACAGTGTATCTCAAGAGGAAACAAGGACCGAAAACCCATTAGTACGCCTAGAGCAGACGTTTACTGCATATGTTGCTGCTCTTCAGTCCCGCAAGGGTCTTATTATTGGTCGGACATTGCTCCAACGCTCTGTGGTTGATGAGCTGTCTGTGAACGAACTATATAACAGACTGATTGAAAGCCCGTTTGACATTGACGCCGCCGCCGATCTAGGCACCGAGGTCATATTTGTTGCTTTCGAAAAGTTCCTTCGCATTGCTTGGGCTGATCAAATTGGCCCTGTCATGTCAATGCATTCCCTTGATACGCTCCAGGCGCGGGTGAATAAGAGAGTGCCTGGAGACTTTGCGGACTTCGTCAACTTTTTGTTTGGAGACATGGCGCCACAGAATCGTCGCGCTTTCACTGCCCTCATCAAGCTCTTGGCCAATCTGCTGGACGGGTGTGGCAACGATGGTGACAGGGGAGCGTTAACACTTGCTTTTGCAGAGCTGCTCGTCTATGATGGAACAGCTCCTAATTATATCAACCTTCTCGATCGTCTGGTGGAAGACTGCGATCGAATTTTTGAAGAGCCTGGCTTAAATCACAGTTTCAACCTCGATAACTCAACATATGAGTCGATCAATTCAGCGATCCGTGGCAAGGGGTACACACCCTCGTTGGCCTCAAACACTTCGTCGCTGCGCCGCAAATTTGGTTTCGACAATCTGTTACGGCAAAATAGCAGAGACGAGAGACCTTCAGTATGGCGACAGCTCAGCAAGCACAGAAATCCCGCCACAGGCGAGGTAAACAGCTTATCTAAAGCATCGTTAGGCCGTTCAAGGTCTATCGATGACAACACATTGCCCAAAAAGCTGTCGAGACGCCCAGGTTCCAAGGATCGTCCGCCCATAGCAGGAGCGTTTGACGAAATGCAAAGACCTGGCAGCTCTCATAGGTTATTGGAGACAATCGGTGAGCCGGAGACTGAAAAGCCACTCCCACGATCGCCCAAGAAGAAGCGGCGTAGTTCATTATCAGACCTCAAGAGTCTCATGGCAGCGACTACACTCGATGATGACGGTGAATCACCGCAACCGCTTCAAGACGCAAAAGAAACATCAGAAAAGGTCAACGCGAGCCCCAAGGCGACATCTCCGTCTAGAATACCTGTTAGCCCCGGTGTAGCGACGTTGAGAGGTTCCAAGCAGAAGGAGAATGTTCCAGATCCGTTTCAGCAAATTACGTCGCCGAATACTTTGGCGCCCAGTCCCATGGAACTTTCAGAAGAGCCAACACGACGCACGTCACCAGCCAAAGGTCACAGGCACTCAAGGACCCTATCATCAACTAATATCCCGACATTGCGCCCCTACCGCTCAGCGCCTCCAGGATCCGAATCACCGCCCCGTCCAAGCTCAAGTCCAACCAGGCGAGGAACGCAGAGACTCCGCTTACAGTCCCCGCAAAAGCTTCGAGAGCGACTCAACACTGAGAAGCAGGCTGTCGACGACGTGGACGCTTCTCTCAGATCTGAGCTGTCCAAAATTGGTGAGGAAATGGCACGCGTCAACAATGCACGACCTCCGGGCTCCCAGTCTGTCGATATGAGACGAGTCAGTGCTGCTGTTCGGGAGTTGGAAGACCGCATTCCCACTGCTATTCAGGAACTACAAGACAAGCAAAATGCGATCCAGCGCGATATGGAAACCACGGTCAAGGCAGCCGAGGCCAAGGTGCGAGCGATTGACCAGCTATACAAGGAGGCAGTGGCAGAGAACGAGTTACTATATGAGAAGTTCAATGGGGAGCTTGGCAAGATAGTCAAGGCTCTCAAGGGCAAGGGTAAGGATGAGAAGGAAGAGCTCATGATGCGACTCCGCGACCAAAGCGACGAGACAGCGCGGATGAAGAAGGAGAACGCGCGACTGAAGCGCGAGATGGTGAGTCTCCGCGCGGCGCTGAAGGGGACGACGGAGTAGGCGCTGCTGTCCTCTGGGAGGCTGGCTGGGAGGCTGTTTGGGCGTTTGAAAATGATTTTGATGGTAATGAGTCAAGGTATTTGTCATGTTTCCACGGCCGGGCTGTACATAACGCGGCGGGTTCTGGGCTTTGTCGGAATAGGGGGTAGGATCAGGGTCGCATGGCACAGACTGGTCCAGGTCTGGGAATGGGTGGCCGGGACAATCAATAATGGATTGATGTCATGTTTATACAATATGAATTAGAGGTTATGAAGCGTCATGATGACGATAATCTATCTGTTCCAAAGTTGGGTATCAAATATGTGAATTTCATGAGGTTACGGGTGCGCTTTGTTCAATCCAGCATTCAAAGAATAAAGGACCAGCTTGGACAGAGCGAATAGGGGTTGTACTTTGACCACCAAGAGAAGAGCCTTGTTTTAATGAGGTATCGTTTGGTGGTTGAAGATTTGGTTGAGATGGTATCCAATGTTGGGGATGCTAGATCAGTCAGTCAAAGTTCATCTGATAACCGATACACTTACACCTATGGGTGAGTCTGCATCATCACGTAGCTCAACGGCAACAGTAAAAGTGCTCCCTTCAGGTAAATCAGGCATCATCTCAGCCTTTTGCGCCACCCTCCTCAGAGCACCTCTCAGCGCCTCGTTGACATCCGTCCAATTCACCACACCATCATCATCACCCTCTACCAACGCAGGGTTGTAAGTCGCCTCCTCTCTATCACCCCACCCAGCAGGAAACAAATCAACATCAAAGACCCATCTCTCCAGCACATCAAAGGTCTTTGCAGCATGCATCGCAATGGCTATACGACGTACAGTTCCTTTGCGTAACTGTGCCGCTACTGAAGCTACAGCGTCGTTTATCCATGTGCAGAGACCAGGATGACGGGATTGGTGGACGGGGAGATTAAGGGCTCGGGCCGTTAGAAAGGTTGTTTTGGGGTAGAGAGCGCGATGGTAGAGGAGGGTGTGGAGGGTTAGTGTTAGGAAGGTCGTGAATGAGGAGAGGAGATGGGATGCTTGGGAGGCGGGGATCAGAGGGCCTGTTTCCATTGTGGGGGTGAGTTGAGGGTTATAGAGAGGAGAAGTGGTGATGGTAGAAATTCGTGGTTTGAGAGATGGTACGTGGTGGAACGCGTTGAGTGGAACGCGATATCACGTGAGTGTTGTCATGAGAGTGATCTCTACCTCGGTATACAGTCCCTGCAGAATTCTGAGTGAGGTAACACACACCATGTTGAGGTCACTCAATGATACCCTGCTTCGAGCCTGAGATTATTAAGCTCAAGTGCCTCATTAATGCCTTATCTAGGCAACCAATCCTGCACCAATACATGGCTTTTCTCCAGAATCACTGGCGATGCCCCGCGATACCCAAAGTAAAGGACCCACATATAGGGCTGAGGAGGCAACTATTTCATGACGCCGCTTCCCAAACTTCCTCAGCGTTAACTCATAACCTCCATCTTCTCCACTATCTTTAGCGAGCTACTACATCTACTTGAACTCCACTCATCAACTACATCATCAAAAAAGGCATCAAAACCATCGTACTTCATCATGTCAGAACCTCTCAGTGTTGCCGCCATTCTAAATGGCATGGCAGATGCTCTACCAACGCATCCCCCCAATGACGATTCATCTGACCTCGCTTCATCGTACGAAGTCATCGCTCTCCTCATCCATTCATATCTCGCTGCTCTCGGCTTCAAGCTCCTAGGTTTTGATGAGGACAAGAACATACGTGAGTGTACCATCCATTACCATCATGACTTAGCTCACACGGAACAGCTGAATGCGAGTCACTCGCTCCTCATCTACCGCCGCAATGGAATTCAGGTTTCGGTTCTTACAGTTTTGTCTACAAGCACAAGCAATCAGCTATGACTTTTAGTATCCGTATTGACCGCATGGGTAAAAAGGTCGAGGTTCGAGGAGTAGCCGTCGGAGATGACAACATCCGTCGTTTTGAGAGGTCGATCAGCGACGTTGTGGATTCTAGGAAACTCCCTCTTCGCATCACCATCAAGGACGGCCAGGAAGATCGAAGTGATCTTCCCGAGAAGCTCCGCGGTGTCTTCGCCTCTGAGCAAGCTATTGCTGGTATGACCTTTCGCTTCCCTTTGATGGGCATCACATACTAATCCATCTGGTCAGATATCTTACATGACCTCAAGGTCAACATCGTTCAAAAGCTCATCCCAAAACTCCAAAGCGAAGGCTATGTCGAGACAGCTGAAGCCGAAGCTAATGCACGCTCCGAGCGCCGTGCTCAAGAAGCTCAGAACCCAGACCGTCCGTTCCGTGGCGATCCTGTACCACACCCACACCCGCTTCAACCCCCAGCGAATCCACTCCCTGAGATGGCTCGTCCACGGCCTGCACCAGTGGGCGACTTCCCTCCTCCCGGCTTTGAGGATGAGTACGAGATGAACCGGCCTCCACGAGGCGGTCTTCAAATGCCAGGAAGATCGCCCTACAACATCGGACACGATGACTTGAATCCTCCCGGTCTTGGTCCGCACGATCCTCTTCGTGGCTCGTTCATTGGCGGAGGACTACCTCGTCCTGGTGGCGGCTCGGGGATGCATCCTACTTTCGATGATCCTTTGTTTGGCGGGCAAGGAGGTGACGGTTCCTCTGGTTTCGATCCCCAAGCACCGCCAGGAGCCCGCTGGGATTCCCACTGGCCCTGGTGGCAACCCGAGATTCCCTGGTCCTGGTAGCGGAAGGGGAAACAATCCCTTTGGTGGAGGTTATGGTGGCGGATTTGGAGGAGGCTTTGGCGGAGATATCATCTAGACAGGAGAGAAACAGAACATCGTAGCAAGCGATGGTTACCAGCAACGGTTGACTAGGTAGATACTAATGGCGGGTGTACGCTTGCTTCGGCAGAATGATTAATGATCAATTCTCTTCTACTCAACTAGTTCATGTTTCGACTTTTCCATTGTGGTGTATTCCATTCCTCGTTAATTCATACTCTCTTTCAAACAGACCGCCCGCACGTTTTCTCTAATTCTATCTGCAATTCATGTCCAGTCATAATAAGGCAGGCTTCTCTGGTATCCATTAAACCAATTTCAGTGACCCAGAGTTTATCGCACTCTCTGTCTCCTTCTGTAAGCGGCATATCAGAAGTTTAATAGCAATGGCTCTTGCCTGTATTCGGAAAGCAAGCTTCTGATGGTACCGTCGACGAGCGGAGCTGACCTTCTTCTCCTCCTTATTCGAAGATCCGTTGCAAGCATATGCAGTTCCAGTCTATTGTCCTGCTGAGCTGGCAACCTCGTTGAGCTTCGACTTCTCTTCTTCTGTAAGCATGTTGTACCACTCCTGGAAGTTGGCAATGTTCTCGCGGCCGCAGCGGATGAAGAAGTCGGTCAGGTAGGCTTGGGTTTCGTCGTCTCGCTGTCTCTGGCCACCTTCCATGAAAGACATCAGGTCAGCTTTCGTGGTACCAAGGCTGAGGTCGAGAGTATCATCCTCATCCTCCCAACCCTCTTCGTCATTCTCATCGTCAAAGCTAGCAGACGCCACAGCAGCAGACGCGGCGTTCGCAGCAGCCCGTTGGCCAGATGCAGACAGAAGCTCCTCAATGAGGACCTTGATGATCTTGAGGGAAGCAGGAACGATCGTATATTGGTCTGGGTCTGATTTTCGGTTGGTCTCATTAGCTTGCTGACTTTCAGCGTATCGGGCGTAGATTGAATCTAGGGTGGAGGTGGTGGTTGAGAAGTCGTGAATTGTTGGATACATACTCTGCTTTGCGCGTGAGCGTGTCTTAATAAGCCCATCGTCGTTGTTGACGATCAGGTCGCCCTTGACTTGTGTCTGGGCCAGGCGAGGATCATTCAGAGAGTAAAGCTTCGACAGTGCAATAACACTAATAATCAAGTTAGCAGATGGCTTGTGTCCGATTCAGCTGGGCATACTTTTGTCGAATTTCATCGTATCCAGCAAAGTTGACAGAGTTCTCTAGCCATTTGGCCATGACAACCTGCAGGCCACTTTCCCCGTTGATCTGAACCTGGCTCAGGAACTCGACAACATCTTGAGCGCCAGAGAGGGTAAGTCGGGCGAAGACAAGAATAAGAGATTGAATGAAGGCTGCAGCTTGAGCGGTAGCAAGTCGGTTAGCGACAGCTTGGAGAAGCTGAGGTAGGAAAGGACCAAGGCGCTCCTGGCCAGCCTTCTCGACGAGCTCGGCAGCCAGACCGCCAACCTCGGAGGCTGAGTTATCCTCAATAGAAGGACCCAGAAGTCGGTCAATGATGTGCAAGCAAACCTCCAGACCAGAGCGGCCGTTGGCATCTTGCCAAGCAAGGACTTGCTGATGATCATGCTGAAGCATCCACTTCACAACTTCAGATCCGGGTCGGAGGACCTCTCCCTCGGTAGACTCCATAAGGAGACGGTTCAACTTAGGGAAAGTAGCCGCGACAAAACCGGCGGGAGAGGCTCAGGTCCGTTCCTCGGCCAAGACTGCCAATAACTCGGTGGCAACCTGGGTATTGTCAGTTAAGCATGAAAACTGTTTCATTAAGATACTCACTGTGACCAGAGGGTTATCCTCAGTCAGGTTAGCGACATCAAATGCGCCGGTAAGCGTGGGCAGAAGCTTTGCGCAGAGAGCGGTGTAAGATTCAGTGTCAGAGAGATCAGCAACAATATCTTCAAATGCCTCGGAAATCAGCATAGTGACTTGGAAGTTGCTTGCGCCTAGCTTGGCTAGCATGAAAAGCAGATCAACCGACTTAACATCATTGGACAGGGCGATGCGTTTGTCGAGAGTAATGGCAGCGCGGAGAGCTTCAGCGAGCGTAACGAGAAGTTCGTCTGCATCTTCCATATCACTGGGGTCCTTGTTGTTCATGTAGTTTTGAATGGCGTTGATAATGGGAACCTGCCTATCGGCCGACACTCGGCCAGCGTTTATCAAACCCTCGACAGCCTTGACACAGGCGACCTGCACAACCTCGGACTCCTCTTGAGTGATAGAGGTGATAATGCGGTCCAACAGCTCAACCGGTGTCTGGAAAGAACGGCAAAGCATACCGGCGACGAGATAACCTCTAGCGCGGAGAAGAGGCTCTCCGGGCCGGTTAACGGCGTAGTCAACCAGGGAAAGATAGGCGTGGGCCACTGCTTCGGGGATATCCTTGTTCATGTCTTGGAAGTCGCTAACCAGCATGACAAAAAGGTAGAGCGCCGCCTCTTGGCTACGCCAGTCGGAACCTTCGCCACCAAATAGGGACTGTGTTTGACCAAACAGGCCGTCGATCGTCTTCTGGTTAAACCACTCACCCATCTTGATTAACAGGTCCCCTGCGGCAGTTCGTGCGGTATAGTTGGCAGTCACGGAGGTCTCCTCAGCAAGATACAGGGAGCAGTCGATATCCCACAAGTCCTCTTCCTCCCGAGTCACTCGCGAATAACCGATAAGCATGTTCATAATCTCCTTCATCCAGGGAACGTCTTGAGCTGAGGCATGAGCATTGAGGTGGCCGTCCAGCTCGGCTTGCACAGGAGGGGCTCTGAAGCATTGGTTAAGGAAGTCCAATTCTTCGAGAATGAGGAAATCCAAGGTATATGGAAGGTTGTCCGAGTCTTCGAGACGTCCTTGGGCATCCTCTTTGATATAGAGCTGCTCGTGTGGTCCCTGCAGAGTAGAGAGCTCTTTCCAGACTGCACTGAAGAAGATGGTACTTTGGGGAAGAAGTAGGTTAGGGAAGACGCGTCGAATTCGGAGGAGTGTCTTGACGACCTGAAGTTTGAGAGCGATAATATGGCTCCAAGAGTCAGGCTGAGACCCGCTCTCTAGGTTGGCTTCTGGAAGAGGGCTCTGTAGAACGGTAATAAAGAAGGGGTTCCATTGTTGAAGAAGACCATCCGCAAAAGCGCGGACCTCCTTAGCGTGGTCCTCCTTAATCATATTGAGGAGATCAAAACATCCTCGGAAGATGGAAATAGCGAGCGCTCGGTGCATGGGCTTTCGGTTCTCATTGAGGGCGACTTCGGCAAGGGCCTTGGCAATATCTTGGGCCATTGAAAAGAACTGGTCCTCGCTCAAACTCTCTTCAATTATGTCGTTGAGTAATCGCAGGGCGCCGTGAAGCTGTGAATCGGTGCCGGCCGGGACGACGGAGATAACTGTGGGGAGAAGGTTTGGCCATTGCTCAGGGAAGTCGTGCACAGCGATTTTGCCAACAGCGTAACTGGCGGAGATCTTGACTTTGCGATCGTCCTCCGGGCTCAACACAAGGTCGAGCAGGACCTGCTTGAGCTGGCCTCTCGCCTCATCAGAGATAGGAATGATGGGCCCATCATCAGGATCATCGTTACTCCAGTTGTTCTCGATAAAAAGTCGCAGGTTGCTCAGTGCAGCCTGGCGGATGTTGGTATCAATCGAGGTGTGGGCGGCGATGTTGGCGAGAGACAGGGGAAAGGCGGGATTCGTTCGGGCGCGCTTCAGCTCGAGTTCGGCCTGTAGTCTGGGACCCTGTTCAGACAGCTGAGTGTTGGAAAGGAGCTGCACCAACTGGTCCTCCATGATTGTATATCAAGGACTTTGGTAAATAAAAAGGTTTGAATGAGATGGTTAAAAAAAAAGTTGAGGTTGGCGGGGAGAAAAGAAGCGGAATTGACGACGATGGTGGGGGGAGGAACAAAGTGTGGGTCTCAAGCTTGAGGCAGGAGAGTCCAACGTCGTGCTTCTCAGACGAAGCACCTATTAAATTGATGTAGAAGAGGGTACCGATAATAGTCAGTCAGTAAGTCGATTCCTTTAGTAGTTAGAGCGAGATAAATTATATCAAATTACTTGTGGCCTAGGGATGAATTCTCGCAGCCTTTCGGCACTCTCACCTCGATACTACTCAAATCGCGGGGCAGAAGCTATTGGTCCATTCACGTGTTTCTCTTTTGTTTTTTTTTCTGGACCCTGGTTCTGTCTGAGCTGTAGCCTTGGCTGCTGGACCATGACACTAGCAGAGTCTTGGAATATCGGCAGTCGTCGTTAATGAAGACGCAGCTACTCTATAAATATCATTTGGACACCTTATATAACTTCTCTTCGATGTAGGGTACCCAGTTTGTTTGGATACGGTGCCCCTGATGTTTGCTCCTGTATTGGATGGTGCGCAGCGTAAGTCGAGTCCAATCATAAGCCATACTTTCTATCATCTCATCGAGTTCCCCTCAAGTTATACTCTCACAATGTGAAAAATCTAATAGGAATTTACGCTGTTCTTTGGGATGCGAGCGACATCATAAAATGCAGTCGTGTTTGGAAAGGTTTACCCTAGAGCAGCAGTCCTACGATAAGATTTTTGGATTTCATGTGATTTATCATAAGATCTGGACACTCCTGATAGTATAGTTAGCTGACCTCGATTTAGACACCCAGTCTCTAAATCTTTACAGTCATGTCTATAATTCTTCTTACTGCAAGTATCTGATCGACTTTACACTGCGGAAACTGGGCCCATACGCGTGATAGAGCTCGAGATGCTGTGTGTAAGTAATATCTTGGTATCTTCCATGATTACAAAATCGCGATACTAAGCCAATGCAGTATATCATTTTCTGACCCGATTCTGTGGCGTCTGTTTCCAGTTACTTGAAAAAAAGAAACCTTTTAAATCGTATGAGGTCGTTTACTCTGCCCCATCGGATGAGTGAGTTTACAAAGTTTGCGGGCCGATGACCAGACTTACAACCAATGCCGGTTTCGTCCTCTATGATGTGATTTCGAGATTGACGGAGTTGAAGTCGCGTCTGTGATTTTCATCAAGTAATACTTGTATATCGGACGCATTGACTGTCAATGTTCCTTGATACACGAATGCCGACCCAAACCCGAAGAATTGCAACCACTGGCTTACTTTTCTGGAGAATGCAGCTCATGAGGAGTTGAATCATACTATGCATGGGCCAAGGACTTATTCAAGTTAGTCTTATTGCTGCTTTGCCTCGGTGTTACTTGGATTTCTAGATGTACCGGCATGACTCTGCCCTCGGTTGGGCCATGTCAATCCAGAATAGATCTACCATGCCATATGGGAAAACTGAAACCAGTCCTGAAGTACATAATTTCACTTCGAAGGTGGTGTGTTATTTGTGACAGGGTCGTTATTGATCTAACCACACGACGTAAAAACGGCGAACTTTCGGGGCAATATGAAGCTGAAAAGTGGTATCGCGAGGTGCTGCTAGAAACCGGAACAAGGATTCTTATGCCGATATCAACCAGAAGGAGAACCAACGCATCGAACTCCAGATTAAGAGGGGTTGGAGAGAGAGATCAGGCAATAGAGTTTCGGTTGAAACCCGAAATGACCTAAGCTGTTGACAACGAGATCGCATTTCAGTGACTACTACGTGGATGAAGTTCAAGATAGTCCTGATAGGGCAGATAACTGCACGCCTGGACAATTTTACTATAAAAGAGACGGTTGACTCGATGAGATCGAGTAACAGATTTGTTCTGCAGTTCCAGACTAACCCGGTTTGGGAAAGGCGGTACGGTACCCGTATCTTAGACGCATCGTTGCGGTGATAAGGAAACCGAGTTGGCCAATGAAATTGCTTCGTTTATATCCGCCTGGGGTAATCGACCCTCCAATGGGTTGGCTCCTGCTCACATGGCGCTGATAGCGGCGGCCCTGCCTGCAGTTGCAGTTGCATTTCTGCAGAGCATCTTTTTAGGCCCAGAACTTCAAGAGGAGTACGTACCGTCTGCTCTGCAAACTCCTTGCACGTTTTGTTTCTCTGTTGCAACAAACAACAACAAATATTCAAACTCGACTTTGGTGCATCTCTCCTATACAAAGCGACATTGGGGTCAATTCCAACGTCTACGTCAACATTACCAGGAAACCCCATTCAACAACCACTCATACCAAGTGTTGCTCCATGGATTTAGGGTCTTATGTGGGGGCACCCACCGAAAAACGACTTGGCTTCTCGGGCCCAATTATCGTATCCATGTCACTCGAATCATCTCTCCGCATCGTTCTATTCTATGCCGAATAACATACGTACCATTGTACTTTGATCATATTCGAATGGATACCTATGAACGCTTCGACTTGTTGTTGCGTGATGCTATTACCATGCAGATCCTTCTGCTTTTCGAGGTCCGGATATCTGAATGTACAACACCGTCACAAATTGGTCGTGTGCTCGATGAAACAACAAACAACTACCGACCGGAAATGCAAAGTCCTCTCGGTGCCAACATGGGGAAGGATAACCATTCTCAGCTTGACCTACTACGGCAAAAGTGGCCGCCGGCGAGGGTCCTTGCGTGGTATGTTCCTTGTCGCCTAGTTATCTGCAACGGCTGGGTCTGGGGATGACGATCAGGCTGATAGTGGCTGCTGAGCGCCGATAACCTCGAGCCAAGATGGGGTCTAGTTCCTCTTGTCAACGCAACCGTAACGCAACCAACGCGGCATGTCAATCTCAAACCATAAATATAAATACTGCCTGTCACCCACTACGACCAGACTTTCCAAGACAAGAAGACGGTGGAGAAGTTCCAATTGGTCCCCTCTCATCCTTCGGCAAGACTACCATCTCACGTTCTTCCATCATTTCTTGTGTCATTGGATTTAATCCCAGTCTGCCGGCCCTACTTGGTGTCACCTACACGTCATAAGCACCTCGGACAAGGTCCATTACAATACAAAAAGTCTATCTTGCTTTTTGAGTTTCTTCTAGATCCCACCTCAGAAGCTTTTTGATACCCGTTACTCTTTTATACTTCCACCTCCCACCTCGTCATACGCCGAAGCCATGGAGACCAGATCGCGATTTAAGGTCTGGGCTGATAAAGCCGCCGTTGAGTCTGAACCTGGCTTGACCAGCACCCAGCTTATGGTATGAAGGCCTCACAAGCTTTAGCTTTCCATCATTGGAGTGCATTGCGCATTGCGATCAACGAGACCGTGTTGTACTGAACTCTTATGCAGCTTACGAACCATGATCTCAAACCCGTCGAGAAGGAGCGCCGACAATGGGGCCCATGGAACTTTGTTGGTTTCTGGATCGCCGATTCTTTCAACATCAACACTTGGATGATTTCATCGTCCATGATTGTCAATGGTCTATCATGGTGGCAAGCCTGGCTCTGTGTCTGGGTCGGATACAGCATCACTGGTATCTTTGTTGCGATCAATGCTCGTTTCGGTGCCATGTACCACATTGGTTTCCCTGTTGCCAACAGAACCTCCTTCGGTATCTGGGGTAGCTTGTGGCCTGTACTGAACCGTGCTGCTATGGGTATGCTCTATCTTTCCCAACATAATAAGAATTCATTACTAACGCATAACAGCCTGTGTATGGTATGGAGTGCAGGCTTACATTGGCGGTGATTGTATCTATCTCATGATCCGCACTATCTGGAAGTCATGGGCCAATGTTCCCAACACTTTTAGCGAAAACTCGGGCACCGATACCGCACACTTCGCTTCCTTCTTCATCTTTTGGCTTGTATCGCTTCCGGCACTCTGGTTCCCTGTCCACAAGGTCCGACATCTCTTCACTGTCAAGGCATACGTTGTTCCCGTGGCTGGAATTACCTTCCTGGCCTGGACCATCTCGCGCGCAGGTGGTATTGGCCCCATTGTAAAGGCAGGTAACAAGGTCCACGGCAGCGACTTGGCCTGGGAAATTGTCAAGGGCATCATGTCTTCTATCTCCAACTTTGCGACACTCATTGTCAATGCCAGTGACTTTTCTCGATTTGCGCAGAAGCCCAGAGACGCACTCTGGTCCCAGATGATCACGATCCCCTTCGGTTTCGCCATCACTTCGTTCATCGGCATCATGGTCTCTTCAGCTTCCTCCGTCCTGTACGAAGAGGCCATCTGGAACCCCCTTGATCTTCTGGACAGGTTTATTGACGATGGAAGTTCGGGCGAGCGCTTTGGTGTTTTCTTCATTGCTACATCCTTCGCCCTTGCACAGCTCGGTACCAACATTGCCGCCAATTCCGTTTCTGCTGGTACGGACTTGACTGCTTTGCTTCCCCGCTGGCTCAATATCCGTCGTGGAAGTTACATTTGCGCCGTCGTTGGCCTGTGCATCTGTCCTTGGCAGCTTCTTAAGGACAGCAACCAGTTCACGACCTACCTCTCGGCCTACAGTGTCTTCCTGAGCTCAATCGCTGGTGTTATGGTTTCCGATTACTACATTGTGCGCAAGGGTTACGTCGATACTAAGGAACTCTACGATGCTCGCAAAGAGGGACCGTACTACTTCACAGGTGGTTTCAACTGGCGTGGCTATGTTGCCTACGTCGCCGGAATTGTCATCAACGTGGTCGGTTTCGCCGATGCTGTCGGCGCCAAGAACGTTCCTCAGGGCGCGATCTACATTTATCAGCTCAACTACTTCTGTGGTTTCATCGTTTCATCAGTGATGTACTGGGCTCTATGCAAGATATCGCCAGTGCCTGCGACTAGCGATCGATGGATGGAGGTTGGTGATGAGATCGATGACATCCGAGTCGCTTATAACTCGAGAACTCCATCATATGACGAAGAGATTGCAAGGGTCGAGGCGCCAAAAGCAGCCGACGAGACGAAACATTTCTGATTTTAGGCATAAAAAGACGGGAGTTTATCTATGGGGAAATGGTTATTATAACGATTGTTGTTGATTTTGAGATATTTGAAACATAGCAGCAGCTGCTGAATGACGAATGAATATATGGTTTCGAACCAATTGGCTTTCCTACACTTTGGGTTACTACTGATGGCTTTGTTATAGTATACTAGACTTAAAAAGGACTGCCAGGCCAGAGCTCTGAATATGACTCAACAGCTTAGAAGACTACTATATTATCCTTCAGTTAACTCAAGTACCTACAACTATTCCTTGATACCTCGACCCTCTTTGCTGCAGAGCTTCTTAGGCTCTACTCTGGATGCTGTTACACAAGCCCCGTTGGCTCAGTGGTAAAGCGTATCACTAGTAATGATAAGATCACTGGTTCGATTCCAGTACGGGGCAACATGTTTGAATCACCTGGCGCCTTCAAGCGCCCTAATTTTTCTCAGTCTTGGTAGAATCTCAGTTGATCTCACGAGCTTTGCTGACGAACTTTGACTTTTTGGTGCTGTGTAATAAAAGCGGGACGGGACGCGCGCTTATTTAATTTAAGGTTTATGCGGGATGATGTCACGTATGCAAGCACTTCCCACATCTCGATATCATTGCTCAATGCAATTCAACAACTTGAGACAGAAGATAATTCACAGGCGTTGAACGTTTATACATGTCGTCACCTGACAGTCGTGGTGCTGTTGAGCTCAATACATTCTCCATGCGGAGCACCCTATGTATGCAATCTACTGCAGATGTTTGAGATGGCACCGATACGCGCAGACATGGGGCTCTACATTTGCAACAAGATTCAAGATGAGGTGCTTTTGTCAATACCATATGCCGCCTTATAGTGCGTTCCCTTTAGATCAATTTCGATCAGCAAGAGGAACACCACATTACTGTGCGAAACTCAGGAAGGACCAAGGCGGGTGCTCCCGAAGTGCCACATGCAAATAGGCGAGGTCGCCACCAAAAAGGCAGCAGCGCTGCCTCAACACCACAAAAATCATTGCGACCATGAAAAAGAGATACTCGTCAGATCGGCAAAAGATGGACGTTGTTGAATCACGTGCCCCGTACTGGAATCGAACCAGTGATCTTATCATTACTAGTGATACGCTTTACCACTGAGCCAACGGGGCTTATGAGGTGATTCCTCGCTTGTTGAGGATCGCAGCTGAGTTAAGGTCTATATTTCTGAGACCTCGATAAGGAGAACATTCATTTACAAGAGTCGTATTTCAAAAATGGGGGAATATGGGGTATTGGAGAAACATGGGTTGTGAAAAACTTCATCGCTGGTGTGGAGGAATGGCAACTGGCTGGGCATTGCGTCATACATACAGATCAATCCTTATCCTGTGCGAGCCTGATTATTACATGGTTTCGACATGGGTGGCATTCACCTTGACTTCTAGAATGGACGCGCCATGACTCAGAAGTTGCAAGACAGGCGGCGCCAAGGAGAACAAAGAAAATCAAAGCGTTGGACTATCTATTTGCCGCATGAGATGCTTGCTTCTTCGTTCAGTCTTACTCCAGAGCGATATCCAGAGCCGTTAATACTCAGAGATTCTGGGGTATTGACACTTGTATGCATATACATCTCTTGTCTTATAAATGAAAAGAATGCTGATGTTGCATGTAGCTAATTGTAGAAATGCAGAAGGAACAATTCAATAAATCAAACGAAAAGTGCTACGAGGACTGTGGACTATGCATAGGATTCGACTAGACAGTTTATAGATAATAATTCCCCGGTACCCTGCGGTGGCCGGACTGGCATTTGTTGCCGTCTTCCGGGAGTCCCGTGCCATGTGGGCTTCTCATGTTTCTGCACCCTCTTGGTACATTTCGTGTAAGAAATGAAATACTGTCCATGCCAGAGACATTCGTTTCCTTAAAATATTTAGTGCTAGAGCTGTATTTCGCATATGACCTAAACAAATCGAGACTTCGGAGGTGGCAGCTGGAGGAATGCACCAGAGATCCTACTATGTATAAACTGATATCGATAGAAAGATACCCCACATACTCAATGAACAGGCCCAACCGCGGTGAAGCTTAGTTGTAAAACGAGCCAATGTTACATTAGGGTGGTCAGTTGACATGGGAACTTTGAAATGCAGGATTAATATTTTGTGAAGTTTCGATAGTCTGTTATCTGTTGCTATCGATATCTTGGCTTCCACTTACACGGTATGGGCGTGTTTGATGGATAAAGTCGGATTGCAGCTTGAACCAATTATCGAAACTTTAGTCGTAATTGTGTTTCAGAATATGCCTCATGATAAATGACGTCTGATTGTCTGCAATAACGACAAGATGACGGAGAAATGAAGAATCATCTTGACATCGTGATTTGATATTGGGTTTAATAAATGCCACTAACACGGAGTAAAGAAATGGCATATTTTGGGGGACCCCACCACTGCGGATCATTGTCCGGCCCGCCTTGACCAATACGATACCCCGCCAAAAGATTTGTGGTCACCAAAAAAATGACCGATATCGTCGTGACCAGAAGAGAAAAATTTTCCCGTAGGTTTCACAAACAAACTGGTACAAGTCAAACTCTTGTTTGGGTGTAAGAACACTCGATTCCTCTTCAACCTCTACACGAACTATTTCCGTGACACGATATTCAACATGTGTGGTGTTTCGGCCATTTTGGTGAGTCTTCACTCTTCTGCTCTTCTCTCTATTGCCCCTCCCCCGCGCTCATAGAAAAGAGACCCTTGCCCGTGCCCGGAGTTGAGACGGAAGTGCTACCAAAAGAGATGAAGAAAAGGAACATAACATCACATATCATATGCTTACAATCTTAAATAGCTAGGTGATCAGGAGGCTACCTCCGCCGCCATTGATCTTCACGAGACATTGTATTATCTCCAACATGTTAGTCCTCCATCGCGAATATCCGAATCCCGAAAATCGATATCTACGGATGTTAACCAGCTATAGCGTGGACAAGATGCTGCAGGTATCGCTGTTTGCCAGGGCGGACGAGTTTCTCAATGCAAGGGTCTCGGTATGG
This sequence comes from Fusarium oxysporum f. sp. lycopersici 4287, assembly GCF_000149955.1. Classification (NCBI taxonomy): domain Eukaryota; kingdom Fungi; phylum Ascomycota; class Sordariomycetes; order Hypocreales; family Nectriaceae; genus Fusarium; species Fusarium oxysporum. The sequence goes on along the minus strand of NC_030987.1, from coordinate 3,416,204 downwards.
CCAGCAAGGTCTTTTCTGATGGCCGACGACTTGAGCATCTCCCCGGTTACATGGGTATGGCAATGCGATGCACAGATTACACGGAGACTGACTCTCTATAGGCCTGGGCCATGTTCGTTACCCTACCATGGGAACTGCTTCTGCGTATGTGTTACTGGGCACACAATCTCGTACACCACTGACCAAGAATGCGACTGCAGCTCTGAAGCTCAACCCTTCTACGTCAACGCCCCTTTCGGTATCTCCATGAGCGTCAACGGTAACCTCGTCAACACCGAATACCTCCGCAAGTTCCTCGACGAGGAAGCTCACCGACACGTCAACTCCGATTCCGACTCGGAGCTCCTGTGCGTAATCGAAGCTCGCGCTGATTCGAACCACGATGACTGATTTGTACCAATAGCCTCAACATCTTCGCACACGGCCTTCAGCAGCTCGGAAAGACTCGCGCCAACTCCGAGGATATCTTCACTGCTCTTGGCGACGTCTACGCCAAGTGCCAGGGCGCTTTCGCATGCACTGCCATGATCGCTGGTTTTGGTATCCTCGCCTTCCGGTGAGTTGTCGCAACTTTATGTAATTCCTTGTCAGAAACTGACAATATTCAGTGACGCCAACGGTATCCGACCTCTTTGCATTGGTTCTCGACCTTCCGCCACACTCCCCGGTACCAAGGATTACCTCGTTGCTTCCGAATCTGTTGTGTTGAAGCAGCTCGGCTTCTCAGACATTGTCGATATCCTCCCCGGTCAGGCCTGTTTCTTGCAGAAGGGATGTGCCCCCAAGTTCCGTCAGATTATCAACGACCGACCTTACACACCCGACTGCTTCGAATTCGTATACGTCGCTCGTCCTGACTCGACCATGGACGGAATCTCCGTGTACCGCAGCCGACAAAACATGGGAGAGAAGCTGGCTAAGAAGATCCGTGCGGTCCTCGGAGAGAAGGGAGTTCAAGAGATTGATGCAGGTATGAGATGTCCGTATGTTTCCTGCCTTTGAACCGTACTAATTATTTTCCAGTCATCCCTGTTCCAGAGGTATGCCCAGTTTAGGAGTCACAATGTTCGTGAAAACGTGAAAGCTGACTCACTATCAACAGACAAGTAACATCGCCGCTGCTACTCTTGCTGAGAAGCTTGGCAAGCCATACGTCACAGCTCTTATTAAGAACCGATATGTTCAACGAACTTTCATTCTCCCCAACCAAGCTCTTCGAATGAAGAGTGTTCGCCGCAAGCTTTCACCCATCGACTCAGAATTTCGAGGGAAGAACCTCATCCTAGTAGACGACAGTGTCGTGCGTGGCAGTAAGTAAACTCTTTTGCATATGTGAATCAATACTAATTTGCAAATTAGCCACATCTGGACAAATCGTGAGTTAACGGGTCGTGGATTTTCTATGAGAGAGAACTAATGGGCGACTGTAGGTTCAAATGGCCAGAGAAGCTGGTGCTGTTAAGGTCATCTTTGTTTCAGCCTCTCCAGAGTGCATACATCCCCATATCGTAAGTTTTTACCCCGGCATGAAATATTGAGCATAATACTAACAATAATTGAAGTACGGTATTGATCTTGCGGATCCTGTTGGTATGAAGATATTTTGTCCTGTTCTTAGGCTGTCTTGTTACTAACCTTTATGAAGATTTGGTTGCTCATGGCCGAACAAACCAAGAAATTGCCGACTACATCGGTGCCGACGAGGTTATCTTCCAAGATCTTGATGGACCTGATGGACTGAAGGCCGCGTGTATGGAGGCTGCTGAGGACACAAGTAAGGTCCAGGATTTTGAGGTCGGTGTCTTCTGTGGTAAGTATGTCACAGAAGTACCGGAAGGATACTTCGAACATCTCAGTGATCTCCGTAACGGCAAGCGGAAGGCGAAGACCACCTTGACGACCATCAAGGCTGGTGGTGATGAGGGCGGAAACGTGGTCGTCAGCTCTGGGCCTACAAATGGACCTGAGGCTGACGAGCGAGAAGATATCAGGTCAGTCTCTACCAAGGGGGCTTAGTGAGTTTCGTCTGCTGACACGATTTACAGTCTTCACAATATGGCAAGTGAACAGATCACAACCTCATAGGTGCTGGGGATGAAGCACAAGAGTATTTGAATAATGGGATCATACTCGCCCTTGGAGCAAGGCATTACGCTGAAGAAGACGAATGAGTCTCAGTACGGGCTTGGAAATGGAATTTAAAGACGAAAAATAGAATGGCGTGTCAGACGATTATCTAAGATGCCACGAAAAATAATACAGCCGGCAGGGCTGCCAGCCAGCTGTTAGCAAGAGCACGGTCATAGAGTCACAGTCTTGGCTGGCAGCTCTGCGAGGCATGAGGATACTAGAGATGCCGCGAGGCCTAGATGGGTACGAGATTACGAAAAGCCAAATTTATGAGCGTTGCTTGAACTAGTGCTTGACTAATTGCTGCTGTATTGAAACGGGTGATTTGTTGATAGTCATTGTCTCCATATTGTGATCTTGGCTCCTAAGCTTCGGTCTTCGAAGGCACTACATTCATCTCGAATGGATTGAAATGGATATCTTTGGTATGGGTGAAGCTAGAGGGCTCAGAACAACGCATAATGTGTTATCTGGTTTCCTAATTCAGGGTTCACAAGAGTCTGGAGTTGAATCACTCCACTGTACCCATCATCACTATGTTTTGCAACTCAGACTCATAAGATATAATCCTAGTGAAACAAGTACGGTGAGCAAGGTGAAGAAACCCAAGTATCGTGAAGGTCAGTTGGCATTTTTTTGGTGGAGTTGTTGCAAAGGTGGGAGGAGCCTCATGAGGAGAAAGTCCAGGTTTCTCCATCAAAATAGACCCATGCAAGAGGATTTCCCTGCTAAAACCTTGCTGGCGTTTAGAACTGTTTTGCTTGGCTGAGGAGGGGAGGATATGCTAGTTGTTTTAGTTAGTGGCCTTGTTAGTTACTATAGTTGGAGATGGTTGGAGAGGGTTTCAATCGGAGAAGCCAAATTTCGTATTGACTAAGTTCTTTGACTAATGTAATGCTGTGAGAGAATAGAATTATTGAAGCTACGTTAGTCAGAAGCCACGAAAGAGAGTCATGCCGTTGTTACAGAGCATTAGGGAGTTTATGCTAAGGCAAGGCAAGGCAAGGCGAGGTAGGATGCGGATCATAGTGCCACGGGCGGTTCATATGCTCCGTAGCAGGGGGCTACATCACGATCTCCAACGCATCAAACAAAGAACAGACACACCAGGATTAGTCTACCCCTCACAAAAGAAAGGAGGAAGTAGGAGGGAGAGAAAAGAAAAAAAAGAAGACAAAAAGAACAAGGCTTCGAAGAACAGCTGATTTCCAAATTGGGCAACACTGTCACCTCTGGCTGGACATGATTGCGCTGAACCCACAATGACAAGCTTTCTGCGGACTCTTGTGGGAGCTTTGTAATGCAGGTCCCGGAGCTCGGCTGCACGGTATGTATTTTCGTTGCCTTTTTGGGGAGAAATGGCATCGGCCATAGTCGGGAGATCTGACAGCAAACGTGGGGCTTTTTCCAAGAGGGAGAGCGAGGTGAGGCGGGCATTGTATTCATCGGGGATCATGATATGGATCACGGAGGGATATATTGTTATGCCCAGCTATACAATTACATACTATTCCCAGGTGCTTGATGCTATCGTCAGCTCTTATTGGAGCCGAGTCATGAGATCTGCTCTTGCATAGACTAGTCGAATCAGTACTAGATTACTTACGTTAGTTGATTGCCTGTCAGTTTTTATTCATGTCGGTAGGTCGGTGAAGTTGGGTTTGGTTTATAAGATAGATTTGCACACCCTGGACTCTATGTTTGTACAGTATCCATACTCCGTGCCGTGTGTTTAGTCTCCATGGCAGACTCTCAATTAGTTCGTCTAAGAAAGTTCCATAACGTGGGTGGCTCGAGCTGCTGATCTTTTTGATCTGGTTATGGACGGGTATTCTTCTCCAATTTCCAAAAAGGTACCAAAACAGCTGGCTGACATGGTCTTTCCTACTAGTTTGACGTATTGACTCGATGTTCCTTCCTCCTGATCTTATTCCCATCTCAACCCGCACCCTTCCTTCCATTTACCCCTCCATGATCCATCCAATTGTGCCATTCCATACTCGTCGTCGTGCCTTCCTGGTACCTAGTTAGTTGGTTAGCACCTACCTCCATTTCATACAATGCTCCGTCCGTACTAGTTTTCCATAATAACTCCATTAGATTTCTTTTCCGTCACAATCCTTTTCTATTTCATCATCCTTCTCCTCACCATTATCACTGACACTGTCACTGTCACCAAAACTTAAACTCCTCCCTACCCCTCACTTACACCCACGGCAACGATATCCTTTCTTTGTCTCAAGAGTCCACCATGAACCTTCTGTAACGACTCGCTCGTTACATCCAAACCGCTGTCTCGCCCGCCACAAAGAGCTCGAGCACGACCTGGACCTAGTAAAATCATAGGACTCGACTTCCAGTCCAGTCCAGTCCAGCGCAGCACACAAGACACACTCTGTAGCTGTCAAGCTGCTCTGTCAGCACCCGGCGCATGCCGCCAAGCAACACAAAACCGTGTCACAACTGCCGTCGTCGACGCCTGCGCTGCGACCGCTCATGGCCGACATGCCACAAATGTGCGGTCTCAGGGCAGGAATGCCTCGGGTATGGCAAGGTCTTCGTTTGGACCCAAGGAATTGACTCCCACGGCAATGTCAATCCCCCTCCCGGCCGGCGACTACCCGACGAATCTGATGCTTCCACCTCTGTATCACCTACCGGCCACCAGCAGTGCCAGGGTCAGCATGATCGCGCTCGACCTCAGCCTCAACCCGACTATAGCGACCAACATCCGCTGGCGCGTTTGGTTCAACAGGCCCAGCAGGCCGCCCAAGAGGCGGAAGAGATGAATCCGCAGCAGCAGCAACAGCAGCAGCAGCAAAGGCAACAGCAACAGCCAACCCCGCCAGATTCTGAGGGCTCCCCTTCACACGATCCTAGCATACCCTGGCCTTCTCCTGCTGCGCTTACAGATCCGTTGTTCCAGGACCTTGACCGCACATCACGATACTACCTAGCGCATTGTAAGTCTTGGCTCTAGTTTTGGTTTTTTTTTTCTTGGCCGATGCTAATGTATGCCCCAGTCAGCGAGAGGGTCTGCAAAGATCTTGTGGTCCGAGACACGCCTGAAAACCCGTTCCGTGAGCTGATACCCTTGACGCGGAAGCACCCGCTCCTCTTGCAGATTCTTGTTGCGACTTCAGCAATCCATTGGTCTAATATATTTCGTCGTGTTACCGAAATACCGGCAGGCCTCACCAATCCCGCGGGCTATCTTTCCCTGCTACGTTCAAAAGATCTTGTGACACGACAGGCTCTCATCGATGCCTTGACGGCGAAGCAAAAGGCCATGAGCCACCTTAGGGAGGTGCTCGATACCCTTGACCCGGCAGGTAGTGAGGTGGCATTAGCTGCCATGCACTTTTTTATCAAGTTTGACTTGATTGATCTGGATAAGTCAGACAACCAGAGCTGGAGGGCCCACTTGGAAGGCGCCACAAGCATCATGGCATTGCTCAACCCGGACAGTAATCCCGACGCATCTAGTAGAATGTTGCGGGACCGTGTCATTACTGACAGCTTCATGTAAGTCCGTCCTAGCTACTGGTGTACTCGCAGTGGATACTGACTTTTGAAAGTTACAACATTTTGGGCTCGACGTTGACATCTGGTGGCCTTGCAGCTCGTGTTGCACGGCAAGCTTTCCAGTTCTTACCCGTTATGAAGCGTGTGGAACTGACAAGCTACTTGTCTTGCCCTCCGGAGATTCTGAACATCATTCTTTCTGCATCCGAGCTGTCCCACGAAGTACCCTGGACAGACCAGTCTCTAGGTGCGGCAGACAAGGCAATTGCTCTAATAGACGAGGCTCTTGCTGTGGACATTCCAGCTTGGGCAGACTATTTGCGACAACACAACCTCGTTCAGGATCTTGAGAGTCGAGTGTGTCTAGCTGCGGCACACCGGTCAGCAGCTTGCCTGTACATCCTCCAAGCGCTACCGCTAGTTCGGTCTGTACGGTCCATTGATACCGATTTCCTGTTGGAGGACGTTTTGAGAAATTTAGCCGCCATCGATGAAAATGACCCATACTTCAAGGCATCGTCGTGGCCGACTTTTGTTGCAGGGGCCGAGACACGAGACCCTGAAAAACGCACTTGGACCCTGGCACGGCTGTTGTCGATTTGGCAAATCTGTCCATGGGGGTATCTCTTCACGGCAATTGAAATGCTCAAAGCGACATGGGCGATGCAGGATTCGCGCGGCTCAGCTAATGTCAACTGGCTACATGATCTACGGGGGATGGGATTTGAGAACTTGATTGTTTGATATGATATGATATGATGTTGTGTTTTTGGTTACAGGGTGTGTTTACTGGATCCAGTCCATACGTACTGCCTGTCACTGTGGTGTATTTTATTTAGCGTCGAGCGAAAAGTTGTGTCGAGTTGAGACTTGTGCTTCATTCTAGGGTTCATTTCAGTTCGGTTGCAAGCTCGGAGTTAAAGTAGTAGCTAATAGGTTAGAGGAACGCCGCGTGTCTTTTTTGGCCAGCTGTCCATGGTGCAGTGCTAGAGAGAGAATAGAGGGTGTTTTGGGCGTCGGGAAGGGTCATTTCGCAAATGCCGGTTCTAGACTGATCGAATCTCACGATGGCTTCACCGATTTCAGCAAGGTACTCTTCTAGTTAGATACCTCAAGACACGGGATTTATCAGCAGACCCACCATTCATACGACACTGAGTTAGATGACAGTAGCTTTTGTAGTATGTCACTTGACATTTTCTCTTTGTTGTTGGACTTGTTCTTGAGCTCCTCATTGTGTTTCGAGTCTCGATTACAGAGGCCCCGTTCCATCATTTACGGCGTAAACAGACCCTGCAACTGTGATTTGTCCAACGCTCAGATGGATCTGACAAGTCCATCGTGGTTAAGGGTCAGGGTCCTATAGAGTCAGTCCCCACTGAGTAGAAGAACTAGAAGCATGCAGCTTGTCCAAAGTAGTTTGAGCATGAAATCTCGGCCGAAACACCTGACTTCTTTTGGCGCCTGCGAGAGTCGCCTATTCTAGCCTGGTCTTTGTTGAGCGAAATAACGGCGTCGGTTACACCTACACACGTGTAGGAGGATATGGGCTCTTCGTGTTACAAGCAAACGTAACGTGGGTGACACGGCATAGTTGTCATGTCAGAATCCTCTTTTCTCCCTACCCCTCAGACCTGAACCCAAACTGAGATTGGATGAGGGGTGTACATACTCTGTTGGCTGTATAAGCAGTATAGAGTTTCCGCTTATACAGGGGAGAGACGTTGAACTTGCATGAGCAGCGATAACGGAATCATATAGCAAAAGTGGAACCAAAAGTTGTGCAACCACGTTTCTTCACTTTCACTTTGCATATAATGCAAAGGGAGTGAATAAGAGCGAGGATAAGGTAAGATCTCGAACAGAGCTATGCCCATTGGCCGGTCCTATACTCCGTTTTTAGGTGGTTGCCAGCACCGAGGCAGACTAACAATGCATGTTTCCCAGGTAGAAATCCTCTTTTAATAGTAATATGTGATAAGGCAACATGACTAACAGGTCCAGCAAGTATTGCTTACTTTCATTGACACTGATAGGGTACCCTATCCAAGTAATGTAATGGGTTGGGTTGCTTCTCACTTGAGACGATAGTAGACAGCCATTCCCGGATATGAACTAGTTAACTGGTATGGGATAGCAATATGAACTTGCTAGATCCGAACAAACTTACAACTTCAGTCGTTCAAAACAGATAAAGCGTGAATTGTAGCCTCGATAACGGTGTGAATGCAGCGCCGTTTCAATGACAAGGAGGCTTTGCAAAGCAGGCTCAGACCTACTGATACTACTATAGTATAGACTGCTACACGACAGTGATCTGCTAACTGTTAATACCTTACCACGTCTATTCTACTCAATTCTCTTGATGCCATCAAAGTTGAACAAGAATTTGTTCGTAAAAGCCATGAGTATATCTATGCGTCTACCATACCTCTCACTGGCAGTGGTGATAAGATACTGACCTTGAATCGTAGGGACCTGGACATCAGAACATACACTTAAGCATAGAGTAGTAGAGGAATGTGTAGAGGAGCGGCCAGGCACACAGTGTTGGTCGATGGCGCACCAACAGGTCATGATTAATACCATGAACAGCCAGCTAACTGGCAAGGACGGAGATGGAGAGATAGAGTAAAGATTGTAAGATTAAGAATGATCCCACGCATACCTCGTGAAATATACGCCAGTCATGCAGCTTGTTCATGATGATCGTTAAAAAATACTCCGAAACCACAGCGCCATTCTAATAAAGTCTAAGATGAAGAGAAGCACAGCCCGTGTGTAGGGAGGGTGCTGAATGAACGAAGGGAAGAGAAGTGAGGGAATAGTGCCTGGCCTAGATACATGGAATCATTGCAACGCGAGTTGCGGTTCCAAGTTAGGGAACGGAAGAAAGAAAACACGATGTACCAGTAACGTTGAGAAGCTGTAATAATGCGCAGCCATTTTCGTTATGTCGCCTACCAACGGCGACTATTCTGATATTAGTTTTGACTGTATACACGGAGCATCACAATGACATACCTATACGCTGAATCGAGCTTTGCTTGTCGCCGTTTCGGCTTGAGCCCTGACATGGACGACTTCGGCCTTGGAGATCCTTCAGGAGTCTTTGCTTTGGTATCTCGTCCCAACAACTCGGCTTCCAAGGAATCCAATCCTGAAGATGCAGCAGATACTGATGAGTCGCGCGACGTTAGGGTCCGATTGCGGCGACGGCTGCGACTGCGATTTCGACTCCGACTATGGTCTCGACTGCGACTTCGAGTACGACTCCGGCGACGTCCACGACCACGGCTATGATCTCTATCCCGATCTGGTTGGTACCGGTCTATCGATCGTCGCTGGTCGTCGACGTTACGGAATTCTGTAGGTCGACGTTCGGGACTACCTGGACGTGACCTGCGTCCTTGCGGAACGTACGAATCACGCGAGCGCGAATGTCGGCCCCGTGATCCTCTGCGGCTGGCATCGAAAGAACTTCGGGATCTCTGTCTCTTCACTGGGCGCTCACCAGGGGTATCGTCATCTGGGTGACCTCGTTTTGCAAGCCGTTCATGGACCTCGCCACTTTCGGAACTTTCGCTCCGAGCGATCTCCTCAAGTTTTGGTGGTGGTCTTGGTGGGAGATTGGCAATGGCATCTCCGCTAGGAAGCTTGCCGTCTCGTACGAACGCGGGGTCGTGTTCGATCTTTGACCAATACGGAGTTTCGTGTATTGGCTTCACGTATTCCTCGATATTGTCAGCTTGAACATAGTGCGACTCGATGCATTTTGCATCCCATTTTCTAGGAAGAAGCACCTCATCATTATATTCTGCTGGCAATGGCTTACCAACCTCATCTGGTGGATGACGTGGCTCTGGCCCTGCGAATATGACATTCTTGTCCCATTCAAATTCATCGTCGACAGCCTTTTCGGGTGCTGTATCCGGTCTCTGTGATGAATCAGGTCTAGGAGTTTCAACTTGAACCTTTTTAGTTTCAGGAGAAGCAGCAGGCGGGCTTGACTTTGGTTCAACGGCAGTTGTTGAGCCTTTCTGATCCCCCTGTTTAGGAGACGGCGCAGGTTTGGGATGGTTGGGCGTCTTGAGATCAGGGCGTCTGTTGTTGTTGTCTTGTGGCTTCTGATCCGGCCGAGAATGAGGCTGATTCTTCTTTTGTCGATAGTCGTGATTACGAGGGTGTCGGTCATTCTTCCGCTTGTTACGATGATCTCGAGAATGGTCAGGAAAGTCCCGACGTCCCCTACCAGGTTGACCATGCTGATTGGGTTGTGGTGGTTTTGGAGGTAGAGAAGGTCTAGGGGGCAAAGAAGCTGACAAAGGTAAAGTTGATGCAGAATTCTGGCGTGGTACAGAGGATGAAGCTGATCGATGTGGACGTGATGCAGGAGGTGGTGCTGGTGATGGGATAGGAGGCCGTGAAGGTGGAGGGTGCCCATACGACGGAGGCGCGCTGTGAGAGGGATAAGGGGGCGGGTATGATGGCGGCGGTGGATGCTGAGCATATGGTGCTGAAGCTGGCTGAGGATATTGGGGATAATGAGGCTGTGGATGGTAGGGCACGTGGTCTTGGCGAGGCGGAGGAGGACCATATGCACGTGGTGGATATGAAGGTAGTTGCGCTGGAGGTTGAGGGGGAGGCGGAGGAGGAGAAGCATATGTGCCAGGAGGCCTAGGAGGTGGTGCCGGAAGACCTGGGGGAGGACCACCATAAGAAGGTGGAGGATATGGATTAGAGTATCCTGGGGGTGGGTAGCCAGGTGGTGCGTAGTTAGATGCTGAGGATCCGTAAGGAGGGTATTGCGGAGGATAGGAGGGAGGTCCTCCGGGGTAGTGTGCAGGTGGAGGATGCCCATATCCTGGAGGAGGACCGTATCGAGCCACGCTTGGTGCTGATGCTGGTACAGGCGCAGGTGCGTATTTGGTAATGATAGGACCTTTAGACTTTTTGGAACCACCATGATGGTCTCTATTACCTCCGTGTCCAGGAGCGTTGGCGTTTCTCCAAGCTGCGAGACCACTATTCTCCAGTTAATACGTCGAAGTATAAACGATAAAGGCAAACTGAGTGAGCTTGATACTTACGCAGGAGTTTCCCTGGTGGGTTCTGGACATGCAACAGTCCAATGGCCAGAATCGCCGCAGTTATAGCATCTGGCGTCGTCTGGCCGAGACTGGCCAGGAGCCGTATTAGACATGACAGATGAAGGAAAGCGTAGTTTGTGAAAGATAGCTTTGACCAGCACAGGACACTATCCTGTTAACAGACAACGGCAAGAAAAAAACACAAACCAAATACCGCTGTGGTGTATATAATACTTGTGATGCAAAAGAAGAGTGACAGTGACTTGATCAGCAGAAAGTGAACGAGTTCAGGCGCGGACACGACCCAAGAGAAGGAAACAAGTTTGATCAAGCGGCCTGAGGCTGGCTTGAGTAACTGTGATACGTCTCACAACAGGGGCCTCGGCGCGACTGAGAGGCGAAGCGAGACGACAGAGTCTGTGTTGCTGAGACTGAAAATATGGCTTGGGGATGTTACTGTTACAGCCCAAGCTTGTTGGTGCAAGTGCCCGCGCGCGGTCGCGACATGCGAAAGCGAAAGCCCCCTCCCTGGACCTTCTCAGGTAAAATATCAGAGGGGCTTCATTCAGAGATATTTGATTTGAACGACCTAGAGAGGCTGGCGATGTCCGATTGATTGATGACGGAGTCGAAATTGAGGTTGGAGCTGGAGATCAATTAACAAGATATTGATGGCGACGATAGTCATCCATTGGTGGATGGCGATGCTGAAAGTGTTGTCGCGTGCGCACGGGCCACTTTTGAGTAGAGGAAGGTTGAAACTGAAATAGACTTTGGGGCATTCCCGGCCGCTACAAATGTAATCAGGGCTCCTTCTTGGCATGCATTATTAGAAAAGAGCCCTATTATGTATGGAATGGCACTGTCATATTGTCTCGTTATGCTCAATAGCAGTGTTCCACTAAGCTTCGCTGCGTCTGTTATTATTGTTTACCATTATGAGCAATTTACCCAAACTAGGACTGCATTCGCTTCGCTTGGCCCAGGATCACATTATAAGCTTATTGTTTCATGAAACTACCCTTCCCGATAATTGTCTAGACTCACTGCATACAGTAACCAGTACTCAACCATTTCTCATACCATTGTCAAGAGAACATCTACTACACGAACTCCATGGTATTCGTTATACATAACAGCTCGTCGGAAACACTGATTTTCTACCAAAGCACAATGTTTCTTACCACTTATATAGCCATGGATTTCTATGATCGTTGATGATCACTACAAACTGCTATCCTCGAACCTTGCTGACTATACCCCTCATTCAGCTCAGCCTCACCAAAGCATAATCTTTTATATTAATAAGTATTGTGATATCTAATCAATAAGATTATCATTACTGGTTCTATACAAACCCATTGTCCCAATATCGAGTATCTCCATCTTAGTAGTAGTCAAAGTGTGGGGGGATGACCGGGCCTTCTTCCCGCCGAGGCACCGTCATCAGCAACGACTAAGCAAACCAACCACCACCACCACTGCTACTGATGCACAGCTAAAACATCCCACTGCCCAAAAAACACATACCACCACCACTGCTACTGATGCACAGCTAAAACATCCCACTGCCCAAAAAACACATACCACCACCACTTTAGCATCACCATCCTCCCATTGTATATGTAATCACGGATACGGTTCTACACGCAATTTGTCTTGTTTCATTGCATAGCGAGCCCTCGATCTCTCACCGCCCACGCGCTCGTTAATCGCGAACGTCTTCGCCTTGCGCCCATGTGAACTGAACCACCTTGATCCCGATCATGTTGGTACAACCACCAAGTTCACCTCCAGACATCATCCTTGACAGGAGCCGAACCCGACATCGTCACCCCTTAATGATACCGACGTTCACCTACGATTCTCGATTTCCACGATAATACACATTCAGCGACCCACCCACCAGTCACATCACCACGTCGGCATCTACAGCCAGCAACGACCACCACATCCCAATATGCCTGGGCTACCTTGTAAGCGCCGCGCCGAATCGAAAGGCTTCCCAGTCTGACCTATCCTCCCCAGCATCCGTCGATCTCGACGAGTGCATCTCGCGCTTGTACAACAAGGAGTTGCTAGCCGAGTCTGTCATCGAAGCAGTCTGCGCCAAGACGAAAGAACTTCTTATGCGCGAGTCCAACGTCGTCCATGTTAAAGCGCCCATCACCGTCGTTGGAGATATCCACGGCCAGTTCTTCGACCTAATCGAGATTTTCCGCATCGGCGGCTACTGTCCCGACACAAACTATTTGTTCCTTGGTAATCGCCCGCAACCTGAGATATGGACAAAGTGAGCATTGACTGACCTTGGCGGTGCACAACAGGAGACTACGTCGATCGTGGCATGTTCAGTGTCGAAACAATATCCCTACTCGTTTGCTTGAAACTACGGTACCCTAATCGCGTACATCTTATTCGAGGAAATCATGAGTCGCGCGGTGTGACGCAGTCATATGGCTTCTATACAGAGTGCTCGCGCAAATATGGTAATGCCAATGTGTGGCACTACTTTACAGACATGTTCGACTTTTTAACTTTGAGCGTTGTGATCAACGACCAAATATTTTGCGTCCACGGAGGTAAGCAGACTTTAAGGTTACAAACGTGGCTAAACTAACGGGATAAATCAGGCCTTTCCCCTTCTATCCATTCCATCGACCAGATCAAAATTATAGACCGTTTCCGCGAGATCCCCCATGAAGGCCCCATGGCCGATCTCGTCTGGTCTGATCCTGACCCGGAGCGTGACGAATTCTCCCTTTCACCCCGCGGCGCGGGGTACACTTTTGGAGCACAGGTTGTTAAGAAATTCCTGGCTGTCAACAACATGTCGCATATCCTCCGCGCCCACCAGCTCTGTCAGGAGGGCTTCCAGGTCCTTTACGACGACCGTCTCAGCACTGTCTGGAGTGCGCCCAACTACTGCTACCGTTGTGGAAACATGGCCAGTGTTCTTGAAGTGAGTGACACGGGTGAGCGTTTCTTCAACGTTTTTGCGGCCGCGCCCGAGAACGATGTCCATAAGGACCTTCAACCCGGAAACGAAAAGTCTGCCGACGGTAACGCCTTGCCAGACTACTTCTTATAGACGAATTTTATCACGAATACACACTTACAGTGCCCTGGAGCTTCAAGCTCGGGCTTCACGATATCCGCATCAATGATACCATGTCTTGAAAGCAAGCATTCACGCATTGCAACAGACAATAGACCTGCATTGCATAGCATAGACTTTGATGTATATAGGGATTTTTATTCTCCTGCAGTATTGAAGCTCCAAACCGAGCTCAGTACTGCCTCGTCAGTGACGAGTAGATGATACGAAACAGAGCAACCACCTTTCTCCGGCCCAAATGGGGGTTTCTTTTGCTTTATGTGAGTTTTTTGTGTGAAAATTCTTCTCCGATGTTCAGGTATCTCATTATCTCATGACGTGTGTGATATGTATTTTTGAGTTATGTCGTCGGGTCGCGCTATCAAGGTATTGGTGTTTACCAGTCCTTGGCGATGTCGAAACTCCACTCAAACTCGAGATGCTTCTTCTTATCGTCGTCCACGAAGCTAGAGATGGCGTTGTAGTGACCACGAGCAAGCATGCCGCTAGGAGCCTCCTCCTCTTGGACTGGGGCGTATCAGTAGCTGTATCTTGACCGAACTATAAACATGAAACTTACACTTCTTGACGTAGGTGGGCTGCTTATCAGTGTTGGGAGCATAGCTCCCAATCATCTCCGAGTCCTTGGAGACTCGGATACCCTTTCGCTTGACAACTTGGACGTAGTGAAGACCGCTAAGAATCTCATGCTGGACCTTGAACTTGGCGCTCATGGTGAACTTGGCACCCTCCTTGATATTGAAAGGCTTGTCCTTGAGGGTGGTCTCGCTTCCAGGGGTAGAGAGATCGATGGTGACGGGAGGGCGGCCAGGAGAGTCCATGGTCAGGGAGAGAATGATGCAGACTCGGGGGTCGTTGGGGTCGGAGATGTCAGTACCCCCGCCGAGACCGAGGGACTCCTTGTATCGCTGGAGAGACTCATCGCCGGCGTCTGAAGGAAAGTTATGTTAACTTTTGAGTTCGAAGATCAATTGCAGTGGCTGGTGCGGTAAGTGGGCAGGGCGGAGACAGTCAAGTCTAGGTGTATGCTCAAATACAAGAGACACAATTGTCCTATAGCAATAACTGCAGCTACAGCATAGCTTCGGCCACATCACACGGCAGAGAACAGGGCAGTATCTCAAGATCATGGCATATTGGTGCCATGCTGCGAGACGGTGCCACATGCTCAGGGGCCATGTGTTGTGCATATCGCAGAGCCTCACTAACGCGCCTACCGTCCAGGTCGTCCAGGGAAGAGAGTGTACCTACCCATCTGCTGGTACTCAGCCAGACTCTGCTTGGGCTGAGAGAGCTTGTAGCCCTGAGTCTCCTCGGGCATAGTATCGTCGTCGTGAGAAGCCATGGTGGGCAAGCGGGGCGAAGCTGATGTGCAAGAGGCGGGGTGTTGAAGAAACAGAGGATGCTATAGCGACGAGTCGATACCTAAGCAGATATTAGGTTAGGTAAGAAAGTTGGAGGTAAGAAAAAGGAAAGAAGAGGAGAGGAAGGGGAGAGGAGAAAGAAGGAAGCTTACTCGTTAATCCCAGCCAAGGTTGAGGTGAGCTCTGTCCCGGGCTTGCTTGGGCTTGGGCTTGGGCTTGGTCCTTTGGGTCTGGGCGGGCTTTGGAGGGGCTTATGGCGGTGACGATAGAGGGGCTTCCCGTTCCCGCAGGCGGTGTTGCAAGAGGTCGCAACAGCTGGGCTGAGTTTGGGCTAGGCTAGAGGGCGGTCACTGAGTGCGGCTGTTATGGTGGGTCAGGACACTTTATAGAGATTTCTGATTGGCGCATCATCGATCTCAGGTCAGAAATACGGAGAACGACGCCAATGGACGTTGCCGATTCTTATGGAGAATGCTTCGTTCAGGGGTTCAATGTGAGACTGGACCCGAAGATGAGGCTTATTTTGTGATGGTTTATGGCGGCTGTGGCTCTGAGTGTCTGGAGTTTTTAACAGTAATTTTTGAGAAAGTGAGTAATGACACATTAATGGGATGACATTTTGTGTTACTGTTTCCATTGCTCTCGTAGCTTGAGAAATACGCGATGATGACTGGGCGTTGTTGGTTCGTGGATCATATCAGATCAAAATCGATTCAGGGCATCGCGATTTGGGTTGTGAATAGACGAGGCTCGTATTTTGTTAGACCACCACCCTCCCTCCCATTAACAAGTATGTTACTTGTTGACGCGGCCTTTATACAATCCCCTGGATCTGTTAGTACACTGAACTTTCGACTATAAGTTTTAGTACTTCTCGTTACTTGATTTCATGGGTAAGGTTTTCTACACCTTGATGTGGGATGCTCATCGGATGAAGAAGTACAATATTCGTCTTGACATTGGGCGATAAAGGTAGACCATGACCGCACTCCCATCTTTGTCACAATAATAAGGAGCTTACATATCGCCATTTCGATTCACGAAGCTCTTTCTGGCCAGATTATGGCACCTATATGATCCGAGCATCCTCTAGGGTAGGTTGGTCACAGCTTGCTCAGAGTCAAGATAAGACAGCGATTTAGAACCTGCAAGTCACCCAACTCTGAACGCGTGGACCAGTTGGTAATGGACCCATAATCCACAAACCTCCGCGTTGCTGTCATGCAAGTGAATGCACGTCGACAGATTTGAGACATGAGCGGCAATAGATAATAACGTAACCCAATGATAGCCAGTCTCACAGGGCACTCCATGTAAGTCTCGCCTGTCACTACATATGAGCAAGCCAAACCTGTTGACTCTGAAGCAGTGACATGAATTCCCTGGGCTGAGCCATTGATTAGCTTGAATTGCTTTTGAATAATTCCCTTGTTCCCAGTCAAACTCTATCGAACGCTCTGAGGTCTGTTTTAGCTGTCAGATCTAGTCGATCAGCCGAGAAAAACACTGACACACAGAGCACAGCATTGCCGTGCTTGACGCGCGATAAGTGACATGGTGCGTCGCCATTCGTCAGAGTCGCAGATGTTAGCAGCCCATCTATCACCGAACCCAGCAGAAACGAGTGAGACTACAGAGGTCACACCCATCCATTAGACAGTCTCTTCTTCAGTGACCTCACCAGGTTAGCTCTTCCAGCCCCTTGCATGTCGTGTCTTGCTTGTTTCGCTTCCATCTGAATCCCGACTCATGACGCCGCAACCACAATCGCAAATCTGAAAACCACAACCCGAACCCATGCGCATTTCCCCGCGTTCTGAAAAAGAACAGTCGCCTGTTCGCGCGCGCCGGGCACAGCGAGGTCCAGGGGGACCCCAGGGACTTGTTGGGGGTGTGGTTCACCCTGAAGATCGACGACTTTGGTTGGCGCTGGACCTGTTGGGCTGGTTGCTAGGGGCGGCAGAAGAATTGCTGGCTGACTCTAGAACAGAGTTTCCCCACGTGCACTCCTGGCTAGTAACAGTACCAGAAATCGAAGACGACATCATGGACTGTACGGATACAGTAGAAGCGATGATACGCGACTGATAAGCTAGACTGTAAATCATGTAGCCCTTGACGCCGTTACTTGCTTGGCTCAACAAATAAAGAAATAATCAAATTAAACGAATATCGGCGACTAGATCTGCCGGTAAAAAAAAGAGGGACGTGAAGAAGGGTATTTCGTTGGTACGTACTGTTGCTTCGCTGGCAGGGGGAACTCATCGGGTAATAGCGCTAAGTCAGGTGCACGGTAAAATGGGGGTAATTTGATCAAATATTAACGGGCGACCTCCAATTTGCACGGCTTCACCACACAAATCTCAGTACCAATCTATCTCGCAGCTCTCCACTTTTTGACATCACGCTAATCTCCTTTTAGCCCAACAGGGCCGTCTGCTAAATCCTCGACGCTATCGAGCATCTAATTTGCGCGACTGGTTTCCCGTCTCGTCTCAGCTCTTCCCTCGTCTCGCTCGTCGAGTTTGTCACGATCCTTTTTCCACCCTCATCTACTTCATCTTGCTTTTCTTCTCCCCCCCTTATCTCTACGGCATAGGCACCGTTAGAGTTGCCTGCTTCTTATCAATTTTACTGCCTGAAGCGCCATTGACGTTCTTCAAGGCTACTTTCTTCCGCTGAATGAATTAAGCCCTGCATTGACACGGTACGTCCAAAGCCAAATCTACTACGGCCCGTTCCCGCCGAAGTCGAGCCCGCGCCTGAAAACGACCACCTTTCATCGCAATCGATCACTGACGCGACTTTTTATCCTTACACAGGCTCTTCTATCTAATTTATTATCATTTGCGCACCGGTATACGAGTGCACATACTGCCGCCCGTCGCGATTACGCTTCGATTTGACGATCTAGAGGTACTCCAAATCGGTCGCGCCGCGCCTAAGCATCATACAAAATGGCATCCCATCAAGAGCGCACACTGCCCTCCAAGCACAATCCTCTCATGACAGAGGATGTTCCGGATTGTAAACAACCCCAAGCTATTTCAATGTCGTGAGATCGCAAGCTTACAATTGTTTCTAGACACGGATTTGGTCGCGCGTAGACGTCTCGGACAGACTAAGCTGACACCTAAGATGGCCGGCACTGGTGAGACTGAGCAGGCGGCTCTTGGCGTTTTTGATTATGCGCATCTCCGAGCCCCCCTTCCGAAGGGCATCGTCTCGGGCATCTTCAAGTCGAGCCCTAGCAGCTACTTCTTGATGCGACGCAGCTTTGACGGTTACATCTCCGCGACTGGCATGTTCAAGGCGAGCTTCCCTTACGCTGAGGCATCCGACGAGGAGGCAGAGCGCAGGTACATCAAGTCTCTTCCCACTACGAGCCCCGAAGAGACTGCTGGCAACATCTGGATTCCCCCGGAGCAGGCTCTCGTTCTCGCTGAGGAGTACAAGATTGCTCCTTGGATTCGCGCTCTCCTCGATCCCGCCAAGATTACCGTGACCACAACTCCAGACTCGTCTTCGCCCAAGAAGAGCATTACCGCCCCTCCCAGGTTTGATCCTGTCAAGGCGTCGCAGCCTGTGCTGGCACCCCCCACCCCCTCGACTATTCCTCGAAGTACTCGATCTCGTCGTTCTGCTAGTCCCACGAAGAGCACCAGGCGCGCCCCTGCCTCGCCTCGAAAGCGAAGCACCCGCGCCAAGGCCGAGACTGTCGAGACCATTACTGAGAAGACCGATCTCGTGAATGGTGTGGCTGAGACCGAGGCCAAGGTCGAGGAGACCAAGCGAGAGGATATTGTTCTGCAATCGACCGAGTTTGAGCCAGCTATCGTTCTGGAGCCCAGGGAAGAGGACCCCAAGGTCAAGGTCCACGTCGAGGAGGACATCGTCAAGGATGAGGACGGTGTCGAAACTAAGCGCACAATCACCGAAGTTGAGCTTCCTCTGCCCACAGCCGGCGAGCCTCCAACCGCCGAGGAGATTGCCCAAATGATGGAAGCAGCCAAGGAGATGGTCCAGAAGACCAAGGAGACTGAAGCCAAGGCTGATGAGGAACAAGAAAATGTCGATGAGGCCCCAGGTTCCGCCAAGAAGAGCAAGCGAAAGGCTGCGGATATTTCCATTGGCGACAAAGACGGCGAAGAGACAGAAAAGACTCCAGAGGAGCAGCCTAGATCAAAGAAGGTCAAGACTGAGACGGAATTAAGGAAAGAGAAGGTGAAGAACCGGGCATTACTTGGCCTGGGTGCCACAGTTGCAGTTGGGTGAGTAAAGATCTATGGTCTAATAGTGAAGAACCCTTGCTAACGTATGCCAGCGCGATTGTTCCTTGGCTTATGAACTTTATCTAAGCAATGAATTGTATGTCATGTCTTCGGAAATTAAACTAGGTCTTCTAGTAGGGACCTGAATAATCCCACCACAACCATGGCTGAGATATGGGACGGGCGGACTGGATTGGATCGGCGCGGCTATTGTATTTTTTGGTTGTTTCTTCATTTTCATTTTCATTTTCTGTCGTTGTGTCTCGTTTTAACGGAATCACTACCCAATACTCACTCACCCTGTTGCCGTAATGAGATGTCGAGAGTGGCATCTTGTTGAGACGACGCCCTTTCGATGTCTTTACTGCTGCTACTACTACTACTACTACTACTACTACTACTTACTATACCACATCACTATACCATACCTTACCATACCAACCTTGACCTTCCTCTTTTTTTATCAACTTTTATTACCAAAAACTTACTTCCCCCTTGCACATACCCCTGTGACCTGGAAGACACCAATACTAGATGAGTTGGTAGAAACTGGGTCTTTTGCTTCGATTGGTTCTGTTTGCTTGCATGGGGATTTCGGAACGACAGAGATGGAGATGGACACGATGAGGAACGTCCATATGAGAGAGGACGGTCGAGTTGACTGTGTCGACTCTATAGGATTATGTATGAAGACGTTGAAGTAAAATAAAATGAAAACTAATATGATAAATCGTGTCTAAGTGAAGCAAATATGAAAGACTGAACTCCCAAGTTATGAGAAACTTGTAGTGAGTTTGCCCCAGGCTTTAGTGTCTTTACTCCCTGAACATCCCCCGCAGCTCAGGTGCCTGCTCAGGCTTCCCCGCATCCTCCCTCCGCCCTCTTAACCATCTCCAACTCGGTCATCGTGTCGTGTCATAGGGAGAGACTCCCCCCGTAGATAAACTCGGTAGGTCTGGCTAAGTACGGCAATGGCCGGCTGTGATTCGGGTAACCATTCCCCCACACGCCAACCTTGAGTGAGATCCAAGACTTTTTGTTTGTTGTTGTAATGATTTATTTCTTATATCTTGTTCAGCTTCTTATTTAATCTTGTAAGCCTTGTTCCAAGTCAGACATTGGTTGTGATCCTGTCAGGTAAACTTGAACTATCCATTGTCTTATACTTTGCTACCATGAGACCTTCAACGCGGCTTGGAAGCTTGATGCTTCGTCGCGGTTTCGCCAGTTCGGCACGACGACTAGACAATTACGGCTTCATCGGTCTAGGACAAATGGCACGCATCCCCTTTCAAAGAATGGTTGTCAAATACTTACACAGAGAATAGGGTTATCAAATGGCAAAGAACCTCCAGTCAAAGTTGAAACCGTCAGACAAGGTGTCCATCTTTGATATCAACCCTGAATCTATGAAGGGTCTAGAAACAGAGATGAAGGCTGCTTCGACGGGAGCTCAAGTTGAATTGGCAGCCAGCGCATTCGATGCCTCCAAAGATGCTGTAGGTCATCCCACTCACTGACCATGTTTGTAGCCATCTTACTGACACATCTAGGACACAATCATCACTGTACTCCCAGAGCCTCAGCACGTCAAAGGTGTATACGAATCCGTCATCACATCATCTCTCCCCAAAAAGGACCGTGTGTTTATCGATTGTTCAACCATTGACCCTTCAACATCCCGCCAGGTCGCCAAGACTGTGTCTTCTGCTGGGCAAGGCACATTCGTTGATGCGCCCATGTCTGGAGGTGTTGTAGGCGCCACTGCTGGAACATTGACCTTTATGCTCGGTGCTTCACCTGATCTCATTCCTCGTCTCGAGCCTGTCCTTCTCCTCATGGGAAAGAAAGTGCTTCATTGCGGTGATCAAGGCGCAGGTCTATCCGCCAAGTTGGCCAACAACTACCTCCTGGCTCTGAACAACATTGCTACCGCAGAAGCCATGAACTTGGGCATGCAATGGGGTCTGGATCCTAAGAAACTGGCTGGTGTTATCAATGTCAGCACAGGACGATGCTGGCCCAGTGAGGTCAACAACCCCGTCGCCGGTGTTGTTGAGACAGCGCCAGCCAACAGAGATTACAGAGGAGGATTCGGTATATCTCTGATGAAGAAGGATCTGAGACTGGCTATGGTCGCTGCTGAGGAGGCTGGTGCGAGAATGGAGTTGGCAAAGACGGCGTTTGCAGTTTATGAAGCTGCTGAAAAGGAGGAGAAGTGCAAGGGACGGGACTTTTCTGTTGTGTACCGATATTTGGGCGGTAAGGAGGAGCAGTCATAAAACAGTGAGCTTAGAAGAAAGGGGTGATGACGCATGGCTCGTATAAGTTAGGTTGGTGTTGTCAACTCATCCGTGCTCTTGAATAAAAGAATAGACCAAGAAAGAATAATAAATCCATGACATGTGATAGTCACTGAAAGGCAGTGTTACAATGGAGATGAAGCTTGTAAGGTATCATCAAATCTAGCTAGATCTCATCATGAAACATCAATTACACATTCAGAATCGGATCGGTAGCATAAAACGATCCGAAGTCCTACAGCAACTAACAAAAAAAAGAAATGGATCAGATTCAACCCGACGCTACAGATCTTATCTCTATTGTGTGCAGCAAAAAGAGGGTCGGCCGCCAAGTGTAATACACGTTCCAGAAGTGGAAATGCCCCGTAAGCGAGCAGCAGAACCCGAGGCCCAACGCGAGAAAAGCGAGAAACGCGAGCTAAACAAGCATTTCCAACGTTGAAATAAGCGGATCTGCACCCGGGAATAGACATAACCGGGCCTTGGCATTCGCATCATCAACTGTTGATGAGCTAGTCACTCGAATTTAACCTTTGAATTAACCACCTTTCCCTCCGTATTTTCAGTGCTCTCAGGTATGGTTAATGTCCCGAAGTCCGGGTGTTGGTCCCGTAAAATCCGGAGGAATTGGGTCGCAATGAGAAAATGAAAGGATCGAGTCAGCAACGATGGATCTTGTATGCGCGTACCGTAATCATATTCGGCCTATCTTTACACCTTGGTCACTCTTTTCTTCCTCTCTTTTCCCTTCTTCTTCTCTCTTCGTCCTCTCTTGTGTTTCTTCATGAAACAAGGATCCTTTCATACAAGCGGGTCGCTTGAAACGAATCCATAAGTCATCATCATCCACAGACCAAGAGGCAAATACCAGTGACAATCACTGCTCTCTCTTCATTTACTTGGCATTTCTTCACCTTTACATATCGAGTAGAGTACTACACTGAGATAGCCTCAAAATGTACGAATTATACGCTCGTCGACCAGCGAGTTTCGACGACTGCACCGATATCACCGCCCTCTGTCCCGTCAGCGCAACTGTCCTCGGTTATGTTCCCAACAAAGGATCCAGTTACTTCTTTACAATCTGTTTTGCGATTCTATTCCTGTCCTCTGTAGGGCTGGGTGTCTGGAAGAAGACATGGACCTATGCTGCGACTCTTGGAGCAGGCTTACTGCTCGAGACTATTGGTATGATCTACCAACTCAACACCACTCGCTGAGAGGAAGAGAAAAAAATGATGAAATGCTAACAAGTCCAGGATATATCGGCCGTATTCAGATGGACCCTAACCCATGGAAGTCATCAGCCTTCCAGACCCAAATCTGCTGCATCATCATCGCCCCGACCTTCATCTGCGCCGCCATCTACCTCACCCTCAAGCACGTCGCCCTCGCACTCAACCCAGACCTCTCACGAATTCATCCTCGATGGTATCCACGCATCTTCCTCCCCGCCGACCTCTCGTGTCTCATCATCCAAGCCATCGGCGGCGGTGTCGCAGCAGCAGCAAAGCGCAACCAGCCCGAGCTCGCTAGGAACGGCAACAGGACCATCATCGCCGGTGTCGTCCTCCAAGTCATCGTGCTCCTCGCCTTTGGAGCCATGGGCACTGATTACTACTTGCGTGTGAAGAAGTACCTCCATAGTTCAGAGGCTGCCCCTGAGTCGCTGCGTGTCTGGCAGGATAAGAAGTTCCGTATGTTTGGCTTTGCTGTTTCGGGCGCCTATTTTGCCATTCTCACTCGTTGCATTTACCGGTTAGTGCACAATCCTCATTTATCCTATCTTCTTACATCAGCTGACGCGAGAAACTGTAGAATTGCCGAAATGGCTGGTGGCTGGGGTAACCATATCATGCAGGATGAGCCTAGCTTCCTCGTCCTCGATAGCTCCCTTGTTCTCATCACTGGCTTCCTATTGACGGCCTTCCATCCTGGAATTTTCTTCCCTCAGATGGCTGTCACTATGCAGCGCACTAAGAAGACTGAGGCCGAGACACCTGCCGAATCTTCCAGCGAGGAACGAAAAGTTGAAAACTCTCAGACTGCTTAGAGGGATATGGAATAGATTAGGATAGTGTATAGGAAGGGGTATTTGTTGTTTAGTCTTGTTTGAACCAGGGCGCGAGGTATTGGGACGATATTAGACCAGTTCTTGTAGACTCGGATGAGTCCAAGTTGAGCGTGTCTTGATAATGCTTTCTATCGATATTAGGATTTAACCAGTCTATCGGCTTCTCCATCGTCATCGCTGTCCGTCTCTTCTTCCTCGTCATCATCCTCTTCCTCATCCTCTTCTTCTTCCTCCGATGATTCCTCTTCTGTCTCTTCCTCAGTCTCCTCGCTTTCTTGCTCTTCTTCTGCAAGCCAGTCATCCAAAGTCTTAGCACCCACTGCTTCGCCCGTGCCTGCCCCTGTGCCATTTGACTTGCTAGGCATGGCTGTCTTGGCCGCCTCGTCAAGTCTCTCACTGGCAGGTAGCGTACTTCTTTCAACATCATACCTAGAACTTTGACTGCCTTCAGGTTCTCGAAGTCGGCGATCAGGCTGCTTTCCTTCCTCAACCCAGTCGGGTAAGGGTTCGTAGCCCCGAAGACCATGAATACCACCGCCACCTGCAAGCACCAATGTGGAAGAACCCAGGAGGAATCCCTTTCGAGATTCTGATGGGCTCGGGGCATGTGGTGCGGGCTTCTCAGCAAGGAGCATCAACGTCGCCAGCTGGGGAACTGCAAGAAGTGATCGATACATTCTCGCGCGATCACGGAGATCGAACGATGTATCATATCTCACAAGTAGCAGGACGTATTCCCATAACCTCACAATAGGATGAGTATCTGTATCCATGGGCGGATCCTCCTCAGCGTCCCTCTCCTTTTCAGCTTCACTCTTGCGGTTGAGGTGGTGGAGGTAAACCTTGGCCGCCAAGAGCAGAATCTGTTGCTTAGCAACTGGCGATTCATTAGAAAACTCCTTGAGCAAGATGCGAAGAACATCTGGCGCAATGTTGTCCTCTCCATTCAGACCCGAGAATTCGCCCACGAGCCAGATGATTGTAGCACGAGCCTGGGGGTCAGTTGCAGAGTCGAGATTCTTCGCTAGACGAACGACCGTCCCAACATGTCCCTGGACGTCCTGTTGTATCAGGTGACGAATGACTGTCAGTGACTCGGCAGCAAGGGTACCATCCAAGCTAGTAATTTGACCCAGGAGCAACTTCAAGCATCGAGGAGCTGCAGAGGTATCAGTCTGGGCGCAGCGTCCAATAGCACGCACCGCCTCTCGAACCAATGCTTTGTTTGTTCCTTGCGAGAAGTGCTCGAGCTCCTTCAGAATAAGGCTTTTAACATGTGGTGGGCTGTGAGGGAAGATAATTGTCAGGATTTCCAACTTCAACTCCCATACAGGGGCAGTATCGGTGGCTCGAACCAGGAAATGGCTCGCATATTTGACGAAATCAGTTGGCCGAAGAAGACATACGGAGACGATATTGAACAGAGCAGTCTCCTGAATATCCTGAGCTCCACGAAGCAAGGCGATCAAGGGGCCAATAGCCTGCTTTACATAATCGGGTGTTCCGATGTCGACATAGCACCGAGTGACAGCGACAACAACACCAGCATTCCTACTCTGCAGTAAAGGTCTGATGCCATTTAGCAGCAATGCCAGATCCGGGTCAAGCACTAAAGACCCCTGACTTCGACTACCTTGTCGCGATTCGCCGTAGAAGTCGTCCACTTGCTGATCCTGGGAATTTTCGGTAGATTCGTCTGGCGACTCTGTCCTTCGAGGGAAACACTTTCGCGCATAATACATCATCAGTCGTAGTGTAGCCAGTTGACTCCATTCGTCCATATCTACCACTTGTTTGATCAGCGTGCGATAATGCTTATGAATAAGGTCTATTCGGTCGGGGCAAATCTCGAGGAAAGCTGACACGGCAGCTCCAGCAACATAGTATTGCTTATCACCCAGCAAAGTCGATAAGTAGTCGATCAACTGCGGCGCTTGACTCGGGTCTAATCGATGGCATTTCGGAATCGCAAGGGCAGCTGCTTTCCGCACGTAGGGGCTCATGTCGGCGACGCCCTTCTTGATAGCGAGAGATACAATCTGGCTGATGACGGGGACTCGAATTCCGGACATGGTCTTGAGGGCGAGAGCTCGGACTTGGGGGTTCTGATCGGATAAGGATTTCTGAATAGTGTTGATGGAGAGGAGTGCGAGATCGGGCTCCTTTTCGGCATGGTGGATGAGGTATATGTAGACAAGCTTCTTGATCTCAATATTCGGTGAGGCGACATTCTTGACGACAGAAGAGAAGAACGGTAGTGTCTTGTGGTTTCGGTACATCATCTGCCTCATCACTATTAGTGCCAGGATACACTGCCGAGAGATCAACACAACGCACCGCCATAACACGCCGTAGACCCTCGAGAACCTCGCGCTCGTTCCTGCTATCCAGTAACTTCCTCATCTGGTTTCGATCCAAAGGTCTTGAGCTCGTGCGCGCACCGCGCGTCGCCTGGGCAGCATCGAGGGTGAGCTCCCTCGCTGGATGATCAGTCAGTTTAGCGACAGATGAAGCGGTCAATAGAGAGACGTACCGGTCTCCATGAGACTCGAGATCCTCGCTATTGACTCCATTGCGCGAGTGAGCTTTTCGAGCTTACGCCGCGTTGAGAGGAGGGAGAGCTTTTGAGGGGGGTTTTAGTGTAGGTGTTTGAGATGACGTTGAGAGATGGTTGCTGCGGACTGTGGAGGTGGAGGGGCGTGACAATTGGTGGGGAGCCCAACTACCTGCCCCTAGACAGTACAACTTCAACCTTGTATCAATATATTGACCTGAAGATTGAGAACAGCATCCGAGTTTCCTAAAATGCCATTATGACAGTCATTCCACAAAATATGTCATTAGGGTTTAAACATGCGATATCAAACTCGAAACTCAACTCTCTTTGCTTAACCTTCTTGATATGAGCTACCCTGGATAAACTCAATGGCAACATCACACTATGGAATCCTCTCAACCCATCATCGTCTCGCCAAAAACTCCTTCCGAGCTTCTATCGTATATCATATCGTACCATAGATATCCTTCGACAATAATAATCGGCTCATCAAAAGAAGAGTTTCAGAGCTCACTCATCGAGGACATAAGACACCATCTCACTCTTCAAGAAGAACAACTACAACTGGAAGACTCAGGGAACTCAGAAACACAACCTTCTCATCAGCTCCTAAAAGCACCCCTGTATCAAATAGCCATATCCCGCCACATTAGATTTCTATTTGCGCCAACTGTCACACATCTACGCGCCTTTCTCTCTGTCTTTACACCAAAGGACTCACTCATACCAGCACCACCAAACTATACGTCCACTTCTCGACCACCACTGCTTCTGGTCTACGGTCTTCTGGCTCTTCACAGGGACGCAAGTGAATGGTCTGCGCAAGGCATCGGTAACTCAGCTGCTCTCCTAGTCGATGCTGCCTCACGAAACGAGTTTAGAGCTGCCATCATTGAGCCAAAAGGGATAGGAGGACACGATACCCTGGATCACCTTGGAGGAGAGATAATGCCTCTGTTGAATGGCACACCAAGAAGAGACGATGGGTCATGGAGTGGACGGACAGTCAGTCTCAAGCAAGTCTTGAGTCGATGGTTCGAATTCGATACTCGTGAACAAGAAGGTTGAATTGGTTGGTGCTCTCCCATTAGAAACTGTGACGAGTTTCCCTATTACTAAGTGCACAATACACTCGGACAATGTGTGAAATAGTCAATGAATATCAAGTCTTGATTACCATGATCAAAAGAGACATACTAGGCGTCAACATTAACATATCATCATTACAGCCTTCAACGCCAACCCATGGTATCTAAGGTATCCCAAATATTGCCGCCAACCATAACATAAAGCATGACAAAAACACGGAAACCACCGTTAGACAGACTTAAGCAATAGCCTGCTCCATCTCAGCAATGTACAGCTTGATGTGTGCCTCCATCTTGCGGTACTCTTCATGCGCACTATGAACCTCATTCTCAATATTCTCCTTCAAGTCAAGCATCTATGCACATGTTAGTAATTTGCCACTCATACACAACGTCGCGGGATGGCTTACCTTTTTCTCAGTCTGCTCGATTCTGACACGTCGAACCTCCATCTCCTTGCCCTTCTCAGTCTGTTCCTCAGTGAGCTGCTTGTGCACTGCCCGGAGCTCATGCATCTTCTCCTTCGCCTCCCTCGCCTTCTGGTTGCTCTGCTCGCGGAGTTTCTCTGTCCTCTCTGTCCACTTGTTCAACTGACGTTTCAGCATAGTCTCGGTGCGCTCGACTTCACGCGCGTTGTTACCGCGCTCTGAGAGGGCATCACGCTGCTTTGCATTACGTGCTAGTTCTTCCTCTTCCTTGGCCAGCTCTGCAGCGATCTCGTCGAGGATCTTTATGCATGATGCAACATCTGTTGAGACGACTGAGAATGAATCCGTTGAGGTCTGCAGGGCTCGTGCTCTTCGGTCCAATGCGTCGATGTGTGATTTATCGTTGTTGAGAATTTCACGCAGCTCGGCCAAGTTCTCCTGAAGATCTGAGGCGCTCTGGAGCACATAAGGTCGCAGTTTTGTGCTTTCCTGTTTCAAGGTAACCTTTTCGTGGGTCTTTTGTTCCAACACTGCAGTGAGCTCGCCCTTCTTCTGCTTGGCCTCTTCCAGCCGTGCAGCAACCCTTTCCTGGTTCCGTCGAAGCTCTAGCAGTCTCTTCTTGAGCTCCTCGTTCCTCATTGTCTTTTCTCGGACTTGCGCCTCCATGGCTTTGCGGTTGTGTTTCATATCTTCCAGACGACCCTCATTCTCCTGGTTCTCGGCATAGAGCGTCTCAATGCGTGTCTTTGTCGACTCTGCCTTGTTATAGTACTGGTCGATAACAGCCGTTTGTGACTCGCGGAATCGAACAAAATTGATTAGGTAACTGAAAATCTTCACGAGGCGATCATATGTCGGCTTATACAAGTCGTTGAAGCTGAAATCGGTAATGCCGCACTCAAACAACAGCCTGCGCAGCGACACATAAAAGCCCATGAGGTTGCGAGTGTCCGGAGGGATGACATCCGAGTATTCTCCCACAATATCCTCGGCGGCAGCTCGCATGGCCGGCTCAACAGTCTCACGCGTCGCATTGAGAAGGAGTTCGGCGAACCACTCAAAGATTTGCTGAACATGTGCTGCATTTGGCTTTTGAAGATCTGCGACGGTGAAGTTGATGCCGATGTCGGTGATGCAGCCAACGATTTCGCGGTCAGGGAGACGCATAAAAGCATCTGCCTCTTCCTCCTTTTTTCGAGTCCGCGATTGTTGCTGCGAGGTTGGAATAATGCTCATTCGCGGATTGTACGCCATAGTTGCGGTTGTGTTTTATCTTGTCAAAATCGTATTCTCTTCTTTGGCTGCGCTTTTGGCTTAATTAGTTTGTCGCGATTACTGAAAAGGATAAACACCATATTAGGTGTTGCCGTGGAAACATAGAGAAGTGGCATCACGTGATGGCATATCGCAGCCCAACTCAGTCGTGCCAGTATTGTTTCAAAAAATGGAGATTTGTGCAGATCTTAAACAGTGGCTTCAGACAAATGCGATAGATGTCTTTGATAAACGATGTCTTTGCTATTGGTCATGTTTAATTTCGTCCCTAATTATGGGAAAGTTTTATCTCTAAACCCTGCAACTGATCTTGATCGATATATGATACTCCAGACAACTCAGGAGGTACTCAAGAGATGCCATGTTGAGTTTCTGATACTATGAATGATAATTCTGAGCTTTGAGCCATCATCTGATCTCGAAATAACACTTTCGAAACCCAAAGAATGCTGCAGGAAGAAGCACTGACATGTTCCACAAAACTGCTATCAGTGACGTTCGCTCGTATCACTAAATATAGTCTAGATGGTCACCAGCATATCATTGGCGAGAATTGACTGGTGATCCTTGACTATTCTGCACTTGTTCGTCTCACTTGCAGCCGTCAACTCGTCTCTGTGCATTTGCAACCTGTGAATTAATCACTCAACTCGCGTGGCTTGGTAATGCAGCAGATGCAAGCACATTGAAGCAAATTGTTGTGTCATCTAGTCTCTGCGGCACGCAGTGAACAGTCGCTCAGTATAGCTGATACTACCTTATACAGCGACTCACTGAAAGAAACCCAACTTGGGTTGTTGGCCGTTGGTCAAAACTCTTCCAAGGGAACGTGTTTGTAAGCCAGTTTCTCAGAAGTCTTCGTCCCACGTTGCCAGCTCCAACCACAACTTCTGCGTACAGTATCTTATCCACGTGGCGGTACGCCAGCACGCCCGAGCCAGACCCAGGACGTTTCATTGCTTTTTGATCAATCAAAGTGGCGCCCCTGAAACGAAACCACCATCCTCTTACTCTAGCCTGTCTGCTTGTCCAGGGGGTAAGAAAGCCCGAAGTCTGAGTAAAAAAGCAATAGCTCTACGCCATTGAAACATGAGATCGATTGGCTCAAAGCCTAGTCCCCAGAACCAATACTCCCCAATGAAACAAGGCCTCAGGGGCATCGAAACGCTGGGACAAATCTGCCCCGATCGACTCTGACAAAGGAGCAAACCTAATCTTCGCTTCTGCCGAAGAGATCAAACCCATTTACTGATTCAAGAACTGATTGACTCGCTGGTATTGACCGCAAATAGTCCTTGGCTCGGAAATTGGCCAGAAACCTATTGGAATAGGCAACGGGAAGCGACATATATCTTGTTGTGCGACACACACATCCCCCGGCTATTGGCGACGACCGAAAAAGAAGCCTTCAAAAATCCTCTTCATGCATGACTTGACATGCATGGTGCCTTGCGGAAAACTTTCTTGGACAAGGAAACCCCGAGTAACTTGCTAAGGTTACGGAGGGATGGGCCGCCCTTTGTTTCCGTGGCGGGCGCCGGGAGCGCTAAGATTCACCACTGTTAGACAAGGATCCCATCCTCTGCTGCATAACAGAGAGTGTCGTTAACATTGCAAGATGGGACTGTTGGGATGTCGCAAGCTTGAAAGACGATCTCTCTGGGATCTTCTTGTGGTTTCTCAGCTGTTAGGATGTAGAGATGCCACACGATTCAGGATCACTGACCCAACTGCAAATTCATTGGCCAATCTGAAGTTCGGGTGAAGTCAAAAAGAACCCTCTGGTCCCTGATTCGCAACGTTTATCAGGCCCAAGCTCCACGTTGCAACGGTCGTGCTGCGGGAGTGCTATAGTACAGTATACGTACCAAGGCATGTTCCGCGATAGACTGGACAAACTTGCCGACCATGCCACAGTGATGTATGACAAGTTGATTGTGTGACGTCGAATATGTAACTTCAACTCTTATGAAGGCTAAGCTGAACCGGCCTGACCTGTCTGCTTGTGTGATGAAAGAAATCCTGAAATGCAATTGATCGACATAGAGCTTCGATTCGGTAATGGTTGACCTGAACTGCTCGTGTAATTATGACGCTCATTTCCATGTTGGATCGACGGTAGGAGGAGACGAAAACTTGGTTCGGAAATAACCCTACCCATGCATGCCATGTTCTTGATAGAAGTCCAGGATTGTAAACAGTGCCTCTGGGGACTCAAAGATTGAAAGAAAGAAGCAGAAAGACTGCCTAGGGATCAAAATATGGTAACTGGCCGTATTTGTTACCCTGTCATGTCAAAAAAAGCTGGCCTTTGCGGCTATCCTAACTACTTGATAGCCTTGTGGCTTCGTTAAGCTCTTGGTGATAGACAGGGGATGTATCGATCATCACATTCCAAAAGCCCGTATAAGATCCAACGGCTGACAACAAGCGAGGTGCTAAGATTCAGTCAGCACTTTCTAAGCATCGGCTGGCGGATACGAAGGCCCCGAAGGCAACGAGAAATCAAGTGTCGGGCTTTAAGAGAGTGACTTCGTACTTTGAAAAGAAAATACGAAGAAACACGCAGGGACGGCGTAGACAGGCGCAAGTCGCATGGGTCCTGATGCGAGGTACATAGGTACCGGTACCTGGAAAACGGACGAGAGAGGCTTGGCAAAAAGGCTCAAGAACAGGGTACCTGATGTCGTCTGCTAACCCAGCCTCTGCAACATGCTACGCACAGCAAATCAATTCGCAGCTACAGCACTGGGCTGTATAAGGTAGTTTCGCAGCATTGCTTTGTCCAAGTCAAGCGCTCGAGCTAAAGGGGGCGGAAGAGGGAGGGAGCAAGCACTGTCGTCTCTCGAGACTCTCTGCATGCCCCAGACGGTTGTGAGACATGACTGAACAGCTGCAGTAGTCACCTAATAGCAAGGGGCGGGGGATTTTGGCGTGACAGCCTCGATCGCATGGCAGCGAACGAGATCTTCGGACAGGGCGAAACAATGTCCCCTGTGTCGAACTAGCGTCCAACCCAATATCTGTTGATAGTACTACACTCAATCGTGTGGCGGGTGTCGTGAACCACGAGACCAGCTATCGCGATTCATCACGGCCGCGGGAGGAGAAAGAAGCCGAAGAGAATAAGCGACGAGAACGAGAGTTTCTGACATGTGCCGATGGCTGCTTGGCTCCATGGCTACTATTCAATGATATCCCGCGAGGAGACGGAAAAGGCGTTTGACTCGATCTTGTCAATGTGAGGGAACTTTCCAAAGTTGAGCCGAGTCAATTTGTGGCTGCAACGGCGACACAAGTGTGGCGAACAGTCGCGTTGCAGAAGATCACAGACGAAAGAGGAGCTGAGCACCGAGAAAGTGTCCCCGTGGCATACTGAGAGGAACGGCAAAGCCATCAACTCGTGGTTATGCACACCCTCTCGTTACTGAGATTGGCCAATCCAAGGAAGTGGTCATTGCAGAAGGGCACGAACTTGACCTCATGCATTGGTTGAGGTGTCCTGAGGTAAGATGAGATTCGACATCTAACGTCCAAGCCAATGCCAACGCCAATGCGAGGAGAGGACATACACGGAGCTATACCGACGATCATCGACGGCTCCTAGCGGAGTGAAGATCCGGAGGGCCCATGTTGCTCCATCTTCAGCTGTGATGATTGCCAAGTATCAAAGCTCAAATGGAATTCTGTTCTTTTGTCAGTATCTTGTAATCCTTGACGTAGACACGAACAGCATATTGAGCTCGTGACACAAAGACAATGTCGTCCATGCTGTTTGTTTCATGCAATTCCTTCAAAAGCGGCCAAAATAGCATCCGCTACTCCTTTCAGAGTTAATCTAGCGGCTGCTGAGTGTTAGTCGACAGCCAAGACCGCCCAGCCTCTGCTTGGAACACAAGTACCGACAAGGGTAGTGATGAGAAGAATCTAAAGCATGATTGTACGGAGGTATAGGAATGAGAGAGCACAAGCCGGACCACCTAAGCATTTGCCATGAATCAGTTGTTATCTATCATCAGCTGCTGTGGTATCTGTAGATGCTTTAGAGAGATGAGTCCTAAAGTTGGCTCCCTCTTGCCATGAATCGTACCTGCTAGTTATTGCTCCCCGCCTTTTACATCATCTTCATGCCATTGGCAAATTCACTCTGGTGATGTTTTGCTTAGTTAGGTCCTTCCACATAAAAACAAACAAACCTGATCAATCACCAATACCGTACGTAGCTTTCCTCGCTAGATCTTCTGCCCCTCTCAGCTTAGACGAGTCAGCTTGACCTCTCATTGCTGCCTTGTTCAATCGATGACCACCATCTGCTCAAAACACTTTGACTTGCATATAACTAAGTACCTAAACACGATTCATTGATCCGGGCTATCCACTAGATCACGAGGACTTGGAGCGGATTGCTGCTTATCCATTGATGTGCATACTGTACTTATCGTACACTATCATATGTACCTCTTCATTTCCTCTCGCTTGCTCTATCCGAGTTCCCTTGCTCCAATTCAAGTTTCACCGAGTATTGCGGTGTTGACCGTCTGGTCTTGTCGGATGCTTTTGCTCTACCCGTTCAATTACGAGGCTGCCCCGCCGCCTAACTCCCAGCACTTAACCAACGCCAACAGCATCAACTCAGCGGCCCCTCCAGCGGGTTGAGCGCCACCTCATCAGCAGCCTAAGTGTGCCCCTCGACGCCCTGGAAGTCCCCGCCAGCAAGTACTGGTACTGGGCATCGCTTATTGAGTGCCTACATCCACTAACGATTCTCGTACCGCTACCTCATGAGACCTTTTTTACAGTGATCCACTTCCATTTGCTCTAAAAGGCCCCGTTGAAAGGGCTCCAGAGAGACGGGACCCTTGCCACGTTGACCAGGGGGTATCTGGGGGCTTTTGATGTCCTTCTGATGCGCTTAGGTCTAAAAAAAAAGGAGGTACGTACCGGGTACACACTGGAGCCCTTGACTCCTGTTAGCACTTTCAAGTTGCAAGGGATCAGTCCAAAAGCAAAGCACAATTCAGTGACTGTGGGCCTTTCCCGCCCTTCCCTGTCTGTCTCTGCTTCCGCCGAAGCCTGACGTCGATTTTCCCACTCAACCTGCAGCATCTCGTTGGCCGCAACTGGGAAGCTACCTCCTAGTCATTGGCTTGTTCCATTGACCCATTTCCTTCCCTTTCCTTCCCTGTCCTCCCGGCCCCCGGGGCCCCTGAAAAATTTGGGCCTTTCATTCAACACCCC
>NC_030987.1:3373105-3381449 GCF_000149955.1 Fusarium oxysporum f. sp. lycopersici 4287 | reverse complement strand
CTTGCATTCATTTACATCCACATACATCCACAATCACCGCTTATTTCGACTGTCACCGCAGTGGCTGTACTTGTCTTCCAATACTTACTTACAACCTACGCGCCCTCTTTGATCCTACATCGTTTTGTTGCGGCCATCGAGCCCACCAGCGCAGCGAGTTGTTCGACACGACCCTGCAGCTCTCACTCGCTTCCCCTGATGACCAGCTTGGTACGAACGTTTTGACGATTCCACGATGCCCTCGCATACCCAATATAATATAGACGATTTCGACTGTACATCGGCGACGACATTAGTTGCTCATTATTAGCTCCAGCGTTTGGCGACGAATCAGGAACCATGGCCCTTTGGCCATTCCGGCGCCGGAGTAGCCGCAAGCGCTCCCGCAGCGGCGCTGCTTTCTCAGATGCAGAGGGCGCGCCGCTGCCTCACAACGAGGGACCCAAACTTGGTTTGAAGAAACGACGTACCGAACCGCCCAGACTTCAGCGAGCCGGTCGAACCTATAGTTTCTCCCCGGGACGCCAGGATGACATTCGTACCGACCGAGACCGCGCTGGCTCGCCAGTCCGTGAACGAACAGGCCGAACAAGAACTACTGGCAACCTTGAAGAACGTCCCGAACTCTGGGATCGCACACCCACGCTTCGTCCGACCCACCAACCAACAAGAAAGCAGAGAAGTAAGAGGAGGAAAGAAGAACGCAACAGAGAAGCCGAGATTAAAGCAATGAGTAGTTTTGCTCCAGTTCGGCCTGCTACGGAACAATGGAATTCAGGCCGGCCTATGAAGAAAGATTCCAAAAGATCAAAAACCGGGGGATTTGGAAGGCACCGAGCTGGTCGCAACTCGGATGTTTCACTTCCAGTACCCGGATCAATACACTCCAGTCTTTCGTCTGACTCGGAGTTTGGCTCGTATAGAGTCTCTGCTCTTGCAGCTCTTGCACCTCGACCTACGCTTCGTTATACCCCGAACGCCCGATGGACGACTCCCCATGTGCCTACACCTCATCGGTCTGGATCATTAAGGAGGAAACTTCTTGAGCAGGAGCCGATTCCGGAAGAGACGATGAGATCGCATAGGCGCATCGATTCCCTTGCTGACGACCTCGACGCCCGCGATCTTAGGGAACTCATGGAAAGAGATAATCGACGACGAGAACTGAAGAAGCAGAAAGAGAGACAAAGGATGGAGCGACGGATCACACAAAGGGCAGAGAAGCAACAAGCGGAGCAAATGCAGGCCAGAAACACAGGCACTCCTCCGCCAGAGAATCTTGAGAGAGGTGTCATGGGCCGTGAACTTGTAGGGTTGGGGATCGACCCTGCTTCCGCTGTTGTTACCGAAACAAAGCCCGAAGATCCAGAGCCTATGGATATTACTGAAGACGAAAGGGAAACCGAGTCTCCAAAGAAGGCTGAGGAGGTCTTTCATCGCACAGACACAGCCGCCTCCGAGCAGCCAACGCCTATGGAAGAAGTCATTACAAAGGACACCACATCGATGCGTCAGCCCTCTGAAGACATGGGAAGCGTTTCTCCCGGAACAAGATTCTCTGATCTTTTGAGATCGGCTAAGTCGCGATCCAGGTCGACGATTCGATCTGACCGAGATAGGATGGTTTCTCCGCCACCTGAGACCATCAACGAGGAGGATGTTCACATGCCCAGACAAAACTCTCATGATTCTGATGGCGGCAAGAATGGGTTTGCTTCTATTAAAGCATTCCTGAGAATTGGAAGCAAACGGCAACGACGTGAAGGACCATCGTCCTTTGCCAATACCTCTCGGGAGGAGATGCAGGCAGCCGCAGCTCAGTCAAGAGCACAGGCGCAAGCCTACGCCCTCGCTAAGCTCGAGGGTGAGGACTCGCCCAACTCTTCAAGCGGTAACTATCTATCCCGTAAACCAAGCATTGGCGCCCCAAAGAGGACTGGTTCTCGCTTCCGGGAAGACTTACCTGAGTTACCTCTCTCACCGCCAGCTTCACGCGTTCAGTCGCCCGAAGCTGAACCCCCCATGCCCATCCTCACCGAACAAAAGATCCGTGAAATGGAGGAGTTGAGGTCCTTGGGCGTGCGCTATGACACACCAACATCGGGCCACCGATCCGCCGAGGCCATGCGCCGTACGCCGTCGACAGTAGAGCGCGCATATGTTTCACCATCCCCAGAAGCTGGCATGTCCATGTCACTCGCCTCGATTGACTCCGAAGGTTCCTGGCTTTCCGGTAATGCCAGTGGCCGTCGAGCTGCCATACGAGATAGCATTCGAAGGGCTAATCAGCGTGAGCAAAACGACGCCCACACTGATTCCCCAACGAACAGCACAGAAGAAAACTTGGAGATCGTCGAGGATGAATATTTGACGAAGCTCACTCCCCGAAGAAACTCGAATCCTGAGTTCATGGGTCGTCGTTCCGGTGAAGGACGTCCCAGCAGCGATGAGGAAGAGTTTGCTAATGATGGAGAGATGAAATGGGGCGCTGTTGGTTCTCAGCCCCAAGTTGTGCACAGATTCACTATGAAGAGTCACGAGGGACTCTTGGAGCTTGAATCTGAGGATGAAGAGAGCCCGACATCACCCGTATCTCCATCACAAGAGCTTGCCAACGTTCAGAGCGCTAGAAGCGTCAACCTGGGCAAAGGTCACGTTCGCAACTTTAGCGCTGGAAGTGCTAAACTACTCGATATCACTCCTCGGCCATCCGTTGATGCCACAGGGAATTCAGAGAGGCGACGAAGTCACGTCCAACCAGCCGTGTGAAAGCTAAACTAATCTTGATCGCTCAGAAGAAGAGTCTCGCAACTGAACGAATGTCGACCAGACGACACCTTTCACTCCTTTTATTTCCTTACCGTCTCAACTAACCTAAGTCACTCATTTAACATTTCCTTATCACTTCACTATTCTTGTCAACAACGGAAAATCGACCAAAAAAAGAGGAAAACAACAAAATTAGCGAAGACTCTTCTTATGACGACTCAACACTCTTATAATAGCTTATCACATGGACGGTACTGGGAACCGACTTGCTCCTGATGTATGACACGACCTTGATGACTACGGCGCATTCCAAGTTCACTGCTAGGATTTCTTTTCTCGACTACATATACCGCACCTTTTGATACCCCGCGTCGACCGCCAATTACAGAGTACTGGGAGACTCGACGCGTTTGATTTACCAACTATTGGTGAGGGAGCTAGTCTCCTTGGCCGGTCCCTTTTCGTGCCCATTGGGCGCTGTCATTCCTTGGGAAGCCGGTGTGGTTTTCCTTATCTTGTCTGTGAGATGAGGGGAGCATTTTGTTTTCTACTAGCCGGGGTTTATGGGAGGCGGGAAAAATGGTTTGATTTGAGCAACTGGGATTTGCTTTTGCACTTGGGCATCCAGACACATAAACTGGAAGCCTGAGATCGAGCTTGGCGCGAGAGTGGTTGATTGCATGAAACAATAGATCTTGCGATGCGATAGCGCAATGAACATCAATGGGAAAATGGGGGTGGACAAGATCACAAGACGATGGACATATATCTGTCCACCTTAGAGGAGGAAGATGTAAATGTTTGTAAGCTGATAGGTTAATTGACCAGATCGAACAATATCCTGAGATTGAAAGCTGGTTCACCATACGTCAAGTGATAGCTATATTAAGATTAGGTCTGATCCACAGCCCTAGGCGCATGAAATAAGTTATGTCCGTGGTCTCGGCATTTGAAGCAGTAATTAATTATAAGATGATCGTCGTAGATCTCGGGAACTAGCTTAGCTGCTGTGAATGTGGAAATTATCATGCTATGCGTACATTTGGGTGTGGCATATCCACAAGTGTGGGATGATGCGGCCGTGGTTCAAGTAGGTGAAGACTGGATAAGAGAGTGAGTGAGTTACTGAAGTCTGTGTAAAGTACGTAGATTCTCTTGTTTGTTGTCTCATATGTAACTTGATCAGAACATGAGGCATCGTTGAACATGGCTCTTGAGAGCTTTTAGAGGTGAGGTAATTGTTTCACTATGATGCCATCACATCAAAGGTACTATACGCAGTAGGCCCCTACCAACACATTATACATCGTCAAAGCGCAATATCGACCCTAAAACATTATCATGAAACTTTTGAGTTTCTATCATGAAACGTCCAAGACCACTCATGAACTTTGTGTCATCATAATATGATTGGCCAATCAACCAAGTCATCATACTCCACCCAATGAAGAGCCATCAGAGCTAACAATTAGAAATCCAGACCTCTCATCCTAATCCAAGTTTACAACTCATATAAACAACACGTTTTATAAGACTAATACAATGTCCTCTCCCTTCCGTCTTATGCGACCTGTCGCCCAGGCTGCTCGATCTGGCGCTGTGACTTTCGCTGCCCGGCCATTCCATAGCACGGCTGCTCGATTCGCTGTGCAGGATATCAAGACGTGAGTTTAAGAGCAATCATGAAGGTTCTGGGAATAATTCTTACTGACTTGATCTGATAGAACGAAAGAGTTTAAGGACCTTGTTTCCACAACAGACAAGGCTGTTCTTATCGACTGCTTCGCTACATGGTGCGGTCCTTGCAAGGCCATCTCTCCCATCCTCAACAAGTAAGTGGCTCAAAAGATACAGCACCATTGCAAAATGGGCAACTGACAATAGAACCTCAGGCTCTCGGAAGAGAAGGCTCTTTCAGACAACATCCAATTCGTCAAGTTTGACGTCGATGAGCTCCCCGACCTGACCGCCGAGCTCGGCGTTCGCGCTATGCCAACTTTCTTCGTCTTCAAGAATGGAAGCAAGGTTGATGAGTTGGTCGGTGCTAACCCTCAGGCTCTCCAGTCGATGCTGGCCAAGCATGTTGCATAAACTGTATAAATCTTGTAACACCTCGAATCACTTGGTAAAACTATCAAGGAGAGTCATGGCAATAGACTCAATCTGTTTACATTGCTGAAGAAAATAAAAACAGCTGTGTATTATTAGCATAGTTAGACTTGTACAATGGGTTATTGGTGTCTGTCTATGGTATCTTATCTATGCATCATTCTGGAGAATCGTTTGAGCTCGTGAGTCTATACTGATCGGCAGTTACATCACACTTCTATGATTTCGGCTAGAAATGGTTCAAATGCCATAGGCTAGTTAGTCAAGTTCTCTCGCGGCCTTCTATTTCCAGTATGGACCATGGCGGAGGTGGAAGGCCGTCGTATGCATATGACCATTCGGCGAGTGTCATTTACGCCCGAGAAGCATTTGACAGGTCGGCAATAGCTTCCAAAACAAACTGATTGGTTCATTAATATGCAACTCAAACCATTGCGACAGGCTTATCTTGACGTTGCTCCTTATGCTACTACCATGATAGAGCCGAGCCCGGTTTCGGCGGCCCCGCCTTGATAAGCCAATCACAATAGTCAATTAACCGGTTTAGAGATCGGGGCTTCAACTGGGAACCGATGAGACGGCGTATAAGTTGATGTGACAACCTCTACTCTATAGTCTAGTCTTCAGTTCGATCAAGTAATTTTCCATTTCGAGAAGATTTATACCGAATACCCAATTGCCTAAGCGTGACATATCAAAATGGCGAACACAATCGTCGTCGTTGGGTGAGTCTTGGTGGGATAAGCTATTCTGAACGAAGCTGATACTATGAAAGTGCTGGTGTTTCTGGCTTGACGTCCGCCTACCTCCTTTCCAAGAACAAGGGCAACAAGATCACTGTCGTGGGCAAGCATATGCCCGGTGACTATGATATTGAATATGCCTCGCCATTTGCTGGTGCCAACGTCTGCCCGTATGTGATCTGGTCCATTTTGTATCATCCTACTCACGATTTCCAGTATGGCCACACGAGAAAGAAGCAGATGGGAACGTCGAACATGGGTAGAGTTCAAGAAACTGTGCGAACAAGTCCCCGAGGCGGGCATTCACTTCCAAAGTGCGTCACCATTTTTACTCTCAGGAAAAACACAGGATTAATATCCAGCAGAGTGCCACATTCAAAGACGAAAGAAGGACGCAGAAGCAGCAAAGAACCAAACATTCCCTGATGCACTCTTCATGGAAGAGCCCTGGTATAAGGAGATCTTTGAGGATTTCCGAGAACAGAACCCTGATGAAGTCACTCGCGGCTACGACTCAGGCTGCGAATTCACATCTGTCTGCATCAATACCGCCATCTACCTTCCCTGGCTCGTCGGTCAATGTCTGAAAAACGGCGTGGTCTTCAAGAGAGGTATCCTGACCGATATCAGCGAGGCCAAGAAACTGAGCCACACGGGCAACGTTCCCAACATCATCGTCAACGCGACAGGCCTAGGCTCCTTGAAGCTGGGTGGTGTCAAGGATGAGACTATGGCGCCTGCACGCGGACAGATTGTGCTGGTGCGCAACGAGAGCACACCCATGCTTATCACATCTGGAGTTGAGGATGGCGGTGCCGATGTCATGTACCTCATGCAGCGAGCAGCTGGTGGTGGCACAATCTTGGGTGGAACTTACGATATCGGCAACTGGGAGTCTCAACCAGACCCCAATATCGCCCAACGTATCATGCAGCGCATCGTTGAGGCACGCCCTGAGGTCGCTGATGGTAAGGGAGTTAAGGGACTGAGTGTGATTCGACACGCTGTTGGACTGCGTCCTTGGAGACGAGATGGACTCCGACTTGAGGAGGAGAAGTTAGACGATGAGACGTGGATCGTGCACAACTATGGCCACTCTGGCTGGGGATATCAAGGCTCATATGGCTGCGCTGAGGGTGTAGTTGATATTGTTGACAAGGTTGGCAAAGCTGCCAAGTCTAAGCTGTAGATCGACTAAGCGTTTATGAATTGATATGATAATGAATAATTAATTCGTTCATTCTTATGATTGCCCTCAGCTTAATAAGGATGGAAGTTGGTGAGTAGAGAATATGAGAATATGCATATCGCGGGGCCCCGCATTTCCCACACATAGCTCTCTCCAAACACTTGAACCCCTGTTTTAACTTGAAGCTTTCCTTTCCTCCTTTCACAAGCCAGCGCATTCTCCATTTTCAAAATGCCAGAATCTGCATCTGGCACCCTGAGTCAGGGCGTGCGCTTCCTAAGAAACGTCCTCAATGGCCGCCATGCGCTCTCCAAGCTCATCCCCATCGCGCTCTGGCTGGTCGACGCGCTTGGTTGTGGCTTGATCATATGGAAGATCCCATGTGCGTGGCGTCAAATTTCCAAAGCCTCATGATGAAGCTAATCTCGTGGAACAGATACCGAGATCGACTGGGTTGCGTACATGCAGCAGATTTCGCAGTTTGTATCGGGCGAGAGAGACTATACCAAGATGGAGGGCGACACTGGTCCTTTGGTGTATCCAGCAGCGCATGTCTACACTTACACGGGACTTTACTACATCACGGACAAGGGGACAAACATTCTTCTGGCGCAGCAAATATTTGCTGTGTTATATATGGCTACGTTGGCAGTGGTGATGCTCTGCTACTGGAAAGCCAAAGTCAGTAACGTCCTGGGCCACTTCAGGTAGTTTTCTAACAATTCTAGGTCCCTCCGTACATGTTCATCTTCCTAATCGCCTCGAAACGACTACATAGCCTCTTCGTCCTACGATGTTTCAACGACTGCTTCGCCGTTTTCTTCCTATGGCTAACCATCTTTCTTTTCCAACGCCGACAATGGACCGTTGGAAGTCTAGTATATTCTTGGGGTCTTGGAATCAAGATGTCGCTACTACTGGTTCTACCTGCTATTGGCGTCATCCTTTTTCTGGGTAGAGGGTTATGGCCTAGCCTTCGTCTCGCATGGCTCATGGCTCAGATTCAGTTCGCCATTGGACTTCCGTTTATCACTAAGAACCCTCGTGGGTATGCGGCTCGGGCTTTTGAACTATCACGACAGTTTCAATTCAAGTGGACGGTCAACTGGCGCATGCTGGGCGAGGAAGTTTTCCTCAGCAAGTATTTTGCTCTATCTCTTCTGGCCTGCCATATTCTGGTGCTCTTGATCTTCATCTCCAAGAGATGGATCCAACCAACTGGACGGTCGCTCTACGACCTGATACCCTCCTTCTTGCGACTCAAGTCCCCGTTTACCATGCAGGAACAGCTTCGCATTTCTCACTACGTCACCCCTGAGTACGCCATGACAACGATGCTCACTGCCAACCTCATTGGTCTGCTGTTCGCTCGGTCACTGCACTACCAGTTCTATGCCTATCTCGCCTGGGCAACACCCTATCTCCTCTGGCGAGCCACCGAAGACCCCGTCATCGTGGCAATTATCTGGGCCGCGCAGGAATGGGCTTGGAATGTATACCCAAGCACGACCTCAGCTCAACCATCCGCTGTGAA
>NC_030987.1:3354269-3373005 GCF_000149955.1 Fusarium oxysporum f. sp. lycopersici 4287 | reverse complement strand
AGACGTGCCGTTCCCGCTACCGCAGCCCAAGTCGGGGACGTTTGATATAAGAACAAATAGATCTGGGATCCTAGAAAGTGCATATTCACTCATCATCGGAAGTCACTGGGGGGCAATCTTACCGACATTGGATTCGTCCTCGGAGTCGCTCCTGTCCGTATGTATATCTGACGAACTCATTGGGCCTGCGATAGACTT
Organism: Fusarium oxysporum f. sp. lycopersici 4287; assembly: GCF_000149955.1. NCBI lineage: Eukaryota > Fungi > Ascomycota > Sordariomycetes > Hypocreales > Nectriaceae > Fusarium > Fusarium oxysporum. The sequence continues at coordinate 3,372,807 of NC_030987.1, read as the reverse complement.
GATTAGCCTAGTTCATCTCAGACGAATAGATACCACGAAACTCACCAATATGGCTGTTTGCGCCAAGCCTTCTCATCACGGACAACATTTACAATTTCTCCCTCTGCCCGAGTGTCCTCCTTGCCATCTTCGTATCGTTCAGCCAAAACAAACCCGCCGCGCTTGATCCAAATGGTGTTTCGAAATCGCTGGGCCAGTTCCAGTACAAGGGTTTTGCCGTTTGGAAGCTCACACGTGTAGAGGTTGTTTCCTTCAGGCTTGACAACGCGAACGAGAGACTGGTTGGGCTCAAGATAATCAGGAGGTGTCAATGCAGCCTCTGCGGCCGCGAGAACATTTCGCTTAGGACGTCCCATCGTGAAATTTTATGTCGATTGCTATTTAATAAAAGTTTGTCTTGGAATTTTCTAGACATGAAGAATATGGAGGGGTTGCTTGGAGGGGCAGACACCGATAGAACGATATACCTTGATAGACAGAACAACTCCAAGTACTACTCTATCCATAATGACTTGTAAGTGGGAGCGGACTTACTAGATTCGGAACGTCCGGTCCTGCCCTCGGAGAGCAAGAAAACTTTAGACTTTAGAAGAGGATGCCAAAATAAACTTAGCAAAGAGTCCCCCAAACTTAGGCTAACATACCTAAATATTTTCGTCGCTTAGGGTTAAGGCGCTTTCTTGCCTCCCCTAGCCTGCTCCCAACATGATCTTGTGAAATTACCATATCGGGCTATAAGTTATTCTCCTGATCGTACGGATATCGTGATTGTATTTTAAGTAGCATATTGCTTGGCTGCTAGTGGTGGGTTGCTGGGGCTGTTACCAAAAGTGGTATTAGAACCAACCTCATTATCATGAAGTTGAGTGACCAGCAACATAACAGTCAAATATGATGTACATGTTGTCAGTGCCTCAAGATGATCGTGTGTACTGCTTGAGGACTACGTATACCGATGTCTCATCTTTATACAAAGGATAAGTTACAACAAGATCATTTGGTATCGTAAACTTCCCGTGACGCCTGGGTAAATTATTCGGTGCAATTAAGTATGAGTCCGTGCTTAATAAATCACATCGTATGGTATTGTCGAAGTGGACTCGGCTTGATTACCCTCTTGGTTGCCCCTCCTGGCATGTCAGGGTTCCAAAAACTACCACATAGAGGCATTCCACTCGCTAGGATGTCCCGTGGGGATATCAAGATCTGGGTGACCGGGTGACTCAAGTTGACCTTGTGAGATTCATGATAATTTGATACAAAACCGAACAACTAAAACTACTTACTTAACCACTGTAGACAGGCTCAAGCACACTTGTCCCTCGGAACTCCTTACACAATGGGATCGAATGTTCTCCTGATTATCCATTACTATATATCGAATCATTAAGTTCTTGGTGGCCTAGTGCTCATACACCATGGAGACTTCAATGCTTTCAGGTCTCTCAGTAGTTCAGCCAGTACCTACAAATCCGGCAAAGGAAGATATGTCTCGTCCATTAACAGCCCCGCCAATGACTACCTCGAGAACTCATATCGGCTCAGCCCAGAGAGAATCTTTTGACCTCGAGATTCTACCTGTCCGAGATGATCCAAAACCAGACAATGCATCTTCCGACCATGTCGACGACTTAGAAATGAGCCAACCTGATCGTCCAGATTCGAATACTGAGACTGTCGAAGTTGCACCGACTATCTGGGACCCTTTCATGAACCGCTTCAGACTTATCTCGACCTGTCTATCCCAAATAAATAATGCTCTTAGTGATGGTGCTACTGGTGCTTTGATCCCCTATATGGAGAAGTATGTCGATAATCTTTCCCCCGAACGACATAAGCTAATATATTTAGGTACTATGGCATTGGCTATGCCACTGTATCCCTTATATTCGTCGGTAAAGCCATTGGATTCATTGCAGCGGCCGTGTTCATCGATATTCTTAAAGAAAAACTTGGTCGAGCCAAACTTCTTGGTTTGGGCCAGGCTCTCGTCACTCTGGCATATATCCCCATCATCTGCGGCGCCCCTTTCATCGTTGTCGTTCTATCATTCTTCTTTATCGGCTTCAGCATCTCGATAAATGTGGCCATCGGAAACCTCTTCTGTGGTGGTCTCCAGAACGGAACGTTCATGCTGGGTGTACAGCACGGGACTTACGGAATAGGGGCGACCATCGGCCCTCTCGTTGCGACCGCGCTCGTTACAGCTGCAAACACCGTGTGGAATAAATACTATATCATAACCTGTGTGCTCGGAGCTTTAACCGTCGCATTAGGAATGTGGTCGTTCTGGAAATACGAACAGGAGTTGAGTCCTGCGGCGCGCCAGAGAGAGACGGCTCCAGTTGGAGACTCCATGTCGAACAGCATCTTTCTTGCTATGAATTTGCGCATCGTATTCCTTGGTTCACTCTTCATCTTTGCCTACCAGGGAGCCGAGGTTTCTATCTCTGGCTGGGTCATTTCTTTTCTCATCAACGACCGCGATGGTGATCCTTCTTCAGTTGGTTATGCAACAGCAGGTTTCTGGGCCGGTATCACCATCGGTAGATTCCTCCTGTCTGCCCCTGCGCAGCGAATCGGCGAGAAAACGCTTGTGTATGGCCTCATAATAGGAGCCGTTGCTTTTCAGCTTCTCGTCTGGCTCATTCCTAACATCGTGGGCAACACTATCGCCGTATCTGTTGTCGGTCTTCTCCTTGGTCCTATCTACCCATGTGCCTCGGCTGTTTTCCTTCGAGGCATGACTAGGCGGGAGGCTTTGACTGGTATTGGCATGATTAATGCTTGTGATAGCGCAGGCGGAGCTATTGCGCCCTTCGTCACGGGTCTTCTGGCCCAGGCGTTTGGCACCTTTGTCCTTCATCCGATTGTGATTTTCTTGTTTGTTGTCATGTTGTTGTGCTGGTACTTTCTTCCAGCTGAGGAAAAGAGGACGGAGTGACAAGGCGGTACCAAAAGAGAGAATAGGAAATTGGAGAATGCATGAACAAGCGAAGTGACATCAAGGTCGAAATTATATAGGGAATCGATTCGATCCAGGCTGACCAAGTCTATTCACAAATCTATAATGAATCTATGTGATCTCCGTAGATGGCTCGCACCCAGTCTATCCTTTATGTTTTGAATGGCCATGGATACCATTTCCTATTCTCCCTTTTCATGTCATTAATTCATACCAGATTAGATACGGCCACGGGCAGCATCCTTGACAGAGACGGTACCAGCCGCAATGTCCTTGACAGTCTGAGTGATGCTAGACCAGTCACGGAATGTGACGAAGGGAACGTTCTCGTTCTCACACCAGGTAACAAGGTCTATAAAGTGTCGTTAATTACGAACCAATACTGGGAATTGATGTTTTGCTCACCCTTGTCGGCCTTGGCAAACAGCAGATCGGTCTCCTTAGCGGCTGAGAGATCAGAGACACCATCACCAGCGTAGAACATGGTAGGTCGGTTAGGAAGCGAAGAGTACTTTCGGATCTCGATAGACTTGTCATGGCCATGAATACTAGAAAAGTCAGCACTTTCTCACCATATCAACGAATAGGTCGGATTTATTACCTGTCATCATGGAACTCAATTTGCCAGCCTCCCTCATCCTTAAGAGTCTTACCCTCTCGAGCCTTCACATCGTTGCTGACAATCTGAATATCCCAACCAGGACCCAGAAGAGTGTCCAGTAGAGCTCGAATGACAGGGGTCATGCCGCCACTGAGAATGACAATGGGGACATTGTTCTCCTGAGCCCAGTCGTAGAACTCCTTGAAGCCAGGGTCAAGCTTAATGTTCTTGAGAAGAATCTGGATGCACTCGTCGAAAGGGGTCTTGACGCTGTCCAGCATCTCAACGAAGCTGTCGCGGAAATGCATGTTTCCATAAAGAACGTCCTTGTTAAGTTGGCGACGGCGTTCAACGCCGAAGCCAAGGTTGTCGGTCATGTAGTCATTAGAATCGGCGGTGGTGACTGTTCCGTCAAAGTCGGTAAAGAAGATGAACTTGGGATCGTTCTTGAGAGCTGGGGTATCGGAGGAAGCCATGATGACGGTCTGTAGTGGATTATTGCGTATTTTTATGACTCAGTAAGATCCTTATTGGAGTCTACTCCAGTTTCATGAAAAGAGTGAGTGAATTGGATGTCTCTAGAACTGTAGTCTAAAGTGACGATGTTGTTGAGAAGATATGACCGAGCAAGAAAACGGCGGGGGAGGGGCACAAGTTTTCATGACAGACAAACAAATAATCGCGACAATAATGATCAACAGAAAATTAGAAACACCTGCTATAAACTGGCTGAGCTGATTGGAGGTTGATACTGAAGGATCCTTACTAGTAAAATGAGTAGCAATATAAATCACGTACTGTACATAACAGAAAACACCGCATATTTCGTTATCAGTTCTTCCGCCTTGGCCAAGGTTTGACTGTCGTCATTGTCATGACTCTCAGGGACTGCAGGATATGAATAGTGCCCCTCCACACCCTCTTCTCCCTGTAATTGCGCTGGAATATAGCTCCCAAGGACCCTGAGTCGCACTCAATAGCGCTCCCGGCAAAGGACCCTGGCCAAGGTGAGTAAGGCGGTGACTCTATTCAGCCTTGCTCCGGCGGCAGAAAATACCCCGGCTACGGAGCCGGCTGTAGCTTTATCGGCTCGGCCCATGCATTCATCCCATCATCTCAACAATTGTTGCCGAGCTACAAGTCCAATCGTCCACCCTCGACGTCGCCGCTGCGATACACGCTTCCTTTGGTCGCAATGCAGCCGTTTGCTCGTCCTGCGGTTCGGCTTGTCTGGAACCATGCGCGATTTGGGCTTGATCGATCCACGAGGCCCGGGAGGTCTTGCTGGGGGCCCTCGATAGTGCAGAGCTCAACAATATGTGTGCGATGCAATTTTCAGGCCATTGGTCTCCGAGCAAGACTCTATTCGACGGAGCGACCACCGAGGGATTCTGAGAGGAGTTCAAGGACGAATAAAGATGTCGAGGATGAGCTTGAATCTATACTTAAACCTCGGCCAAACTTTTTCAAAGAGCTTCAACCGCCTGCCGATATACCCAAGCTGGAAGATGTCAAATCTACCAATGCGACTTCCGAAAGCGCTGCCCCTAAAGACACAAAACCCGAGCCACCCAAGGCCGAGACAGACACAAAGTCTAGCGATGAAGCCTCTCAATCGCAAGCACCATCAGGTCTTCAAAACCTGCGACACCTTACCCTGAACCATATGAACGAATTGAAGGAGAGGTTTAGCGGTGCTATGGATAGACTGCAATCCCGAGCAATGAATGCCTCACAAACGCTCAACGATATTACCGGATATACAGACATCGAGGCCATCAAGCATCAAAATGCCAAGCTAGAAGCAGACCTTGCAGCAGCTCATGAGCGGGTCCGTGAGGCTCGCCAGGAATACAAGACATCGAACGCTAGTCGTGCGACAACACAGCGTGAGGTCACAACACTATTGGCGCGGAAGGATAGCTGGTCCCCTATCGATCTTGAGCGCTTTACCGAGTTATATCGAGCAGATCATACCTTGGAGGGCAAGGTCGCATCGTCCCAAGAGGCTCTAACGGAGGCTGAGATGGAAGAACAGCGCCTTAGCCAGCAGCTAAATGCCGGAATCCTGAAACGTTACCATGAAGAGCAGATTTGGAGCGATCGCATTCGGCGGGCGAGCACTTGGGGTACATGGGGCCTGATGGGCATGAACTTCCTCTTGTTCGTTATCCTGCAGTTTGTGGCAGAGCCCTGGAAGAGAAGGAGACTGGTCAGGGGTGTTGTAGCTGAGGAGAAGGCTGTTCTCGAGGAGGTTCGTGGTGAGCTTGAACAGGTCAAGCTGGCTATCGAGAACCAAAAGACCCTATCAACAGTTGAAGGAACCCCAGAGGCTGAGGCCGAGGCAACTGCTGAAGCCGTGGCATCAGAGAATGTGTTGCCGGGTGAGAGCCTCATGGTGGAGGAAACAAATTCCAGCCAGGAACCAGTTGCCACCTTCGAATCAGTGGCTGAAGCGCCTCTCTCAGGACCTCTACCCACGAGGACATGGCAAGAAGCTCTTATGGATCCAGAATGGTGGAAAGCCAAATCACAAGACATCTACAGCGAGCGACGGATAGATCTTCGCATGCGAGACGTTTCATTATTGGTGCTGGAGGGCGCATTAGCAGGAGCTGTGTTTACAGGAAGTATTGCGCTGCTTTTGGTTCGAAGATCATGACAAGATGTAAAATAGATATAAAGCTTATCATTGTATACTACTATAATAAAACTGTACATTCTCGTTATAGAGTTTCTCGGGTGATGTTGATTCACGATGCTTCACGCTGTTGGCGAGCCAATCGGATGTTGGTGTTTTGCATGACCGGTAGGGCTGGTAGCCAGAAAGGCAATACCGAAGAAGATGGAGTGGGACTAAACCTTTGGAGCTTAATGAGGTTAATATTTCTAAGATGTCATATTTGATATTCGTATGCATAAAATCCGAGACTATTTGTTGAGTTGTTGATATATCGTCATAAAAGGAACTTTGTCCGCCAAGAGCAAGTTCATCATGACACTTAAGCCTTCAACGGCCCCTAGACCCCTTGTCATTCCACCCTCAAGGGTGACCCTGACCATTAATTTGAGCTTGGATGATGAAAGTGCACATCAGGAATATGATTTGCCAGTCATTGAGATTAACGGCAACTAATTGTTAAGGGTCTTAACGTTACAGATATTGACCGCTTTCCGATATGCGGTTTTAATCGGAGGTGTTTTGATGGTGGGGCTCTAGGACTTGTAGGACTATGAAAGGTGACTTACAGCAGACGCAGATGCTTTTCCAGTGTAACTGTAGCTACACGGTGGGAATAATGAAATGCACATATTAGAGTTTGTTATCTCCTGATTGCTATTGACGGGTTTGGAACTTTGTGGTATTACTTATGCATGATAAGAAAGGCTCAAGAGTTTGTCGTTTCAGAGAATGGTTTCACAAGCATCAAACCAAGTTTCCTTGTTCATGCGAAACTATCTGCTGATGGATCTTGAAACGCAATTCGAGTAGGACACATGCTTGTGAATATCATATACAAAAGGGCCAAACAGACATTTCTTTCGAGTTACTGTAGAGACTCTCAGGTATGGTTGTCTCATTGGAGCTCAGCCTCTTTGTCCACGTTATCATATCATCATTCTAGTCCTACTGAGGTTACCTCTTGACAAAAGCATAAGATAAAGCAACTAGATTGCATCGTATCTTTCCGTGAAGAACTGAACACACAAGGATCTACGGATACTGATGAATGATTCTGCTACAAACAGCGCACGTCGTCACCCACCATAAACTCAACTTAACCGGCCGGAGAGCTACACCTACGCCGCTACAAATTGGAAGCTCCCCGCCAGCCAAACCCTGGATCTCCCCACCAAGAGCAGAGCGGCGGTGGTCTTAGCTCCTCGAGGTGGTCTTGGTCTGCCTGTGCCTGTATCCGTACCCTGAGGCCTTGCCTTGGGCATTCATTAGTACTAAGGAACGGTATTGGGCTGTGCTTTGTCTTTCGACCCTCTCTTTTTTTCGTGTTTGTCAAAATCTTTTTTGAGCTGATCACCTCTTTGTGTCTCCTAAAAGGACCTACCTATATTTCTCAGTTCTACCAATTTCCTTGGTGTTTTAGCTTACCGCTAAATTCACCTGAGTTAGCTCAGTGTTACTGCGCTGTCCTCTGCTGTGCTGTGCTCGCGCATTGAATCCATGGAAAACGCCCGATAAAAACCCCGCCAATTTTACCCCCTCCTCCACCGAACGTCGATGCGATTCCCTAAGGTACCAACCAACTCTAGGAACTTATTGGATCACTGACGACATTTCTCACCTTTGACCTTCCAACCTACCTGCACTCTATTCCACCACCTCTACCTAACTGCCCTGCCACCGGCCACTCAACACCTATATAGTACCTACCCAAGGTACCTACCACCACCATCTGCTTCTGGCAACGGCTGGGCATAATAAACCCAAACCCTCTTTCCCTCAACCTCCCCTCTCCCCCACCCGCCAGCTTCGGCCTCATCCACCTGAAGCGAAGCTTGACGGCGAAAACCTCCGCCAGCTATAAACCATCGCCGCAGACGCACGCATAATTACGCATACGCAACTGGGACCTTCTGGCTTCCCTCGTTCCGTGTGTTTCTGCCCGCCTGCACTTGGTTCGGCTCTCACAGTATAACGACATTCATTAACGATAACGACACACAAGACGTCACCTGTCTCGTCGTCTATTTTACCACCCGCTCGCCTACGCTCGCCCGCTCATTATCGAGGCGTCGTCCTCACCACCTGATATCGGCTGTATTTTCAGCCATCCCCTCCTCCTCCAACCTCTTGTCGTCCAGCGCGAACGTATCGTGCAGCCACTTTCACCATGAATGACGATGATGCGATCCATAGCATCCACAAGAAGATCGAGCGCGAGAAGGCTCTCATCAACGCTGCCAATTCCATGAGGGCACAGACCAACAATGAAGCCGTCAGATCTCGTCTCGACTCACAAATGCGAGATGGTCGTCGCAATCTTCAGTTCTTCGAGGAGAAGCTGCGCGACATCCAGATGCGACGTGTGAACGCAGGTGTTGGAGACATGTCCCTTGGAGGACCTTCTGACGATGCTGGCGGTCCTCCTGCACCACCTCCCAAGGATTCCCGAGAAGATAGAGGATCCTATGGTTCGGGCTCAGGACAATATGCCCAATCTGGTGCTGGTTCTGATCTCATGCCTCCCCGCCACCCTTATGCTCCAGGTCCTGGTGGCTCGGGTATTCCGAAGCCACGTCCAAATTTCACCAAGTTAGGTGCGTCGTTGCTATGCCATCTCCATAGAAACTTCCCTGAGACTTTCCGTGTTTTCTGTACTGTGCTAACGTGAACGAAAACAGATTTGATCAAATATGATACACCGCATCTGGGACCCCGCATCCAGCTCATGTTGTCGCAGATTCAATTCAAGCTAAACGTCGAAGAGCAATATCTGAAGGGTATCGAAAAGATGGTTCAGCTTTACGGTATGGAAGGAGACCGCAAAAGTAAGGCTGACGCGGCTGCCCGAAAAGTCGAAAGCAAGCAGAAGATTATACTGTTGAAGCAGGCACTCAAGAGATATGAAGAACTGCACATCGATGCGGATGTTGCCGACGCTCAAGATGGTAAGTTTACACTGCAGCATTTCCTACTACGACGACATATTGACAAAAGAGCAGACGATTCAATCAACGCCCCTAACCTGAGGAAGCCCCTAAGCGGACAACTATCGATTCGTATGCTGGCTATAAAGGATGTAGACCACCTCGCAACTGGCAGGTTTACGCGAGGGCCTGAGACCTTTATTGCCGTCAAGGTTGAGGATACCGTGATGGCTCGTACAAAGGCGTCCAGGAACGATCGCTGGGAAGCCGAATACCATACCATCGAGGTTGACAAGGCCAACGAAATCGAGCTGACAGTTTACGACAAACCCGCTGAGCACGCCATGCCTATTGCTATGCTCTGGGTCCGAATCTCTGATATTGTCGAGGAAATGCGTCGCAAGAGGATCGAGGCTGAGATGAACAGTTCTGGATGGGTTTCGGCCGACAGAATGGGCAGCAGCGGTGGGGCCCCTTCACAGTTCCCCATGAGCCCATCTTCAGGCTCGTTTGGGCCAGGCTCTCCAGCAGGTGGCGGTGCGCAAGGAACAGAAACTGGCCCATTCGGGACTGCTGGTCCTCAGCCTCAAGTGCAAACTGGACCAATTGAAGAATGGTTTAACCTAGAGCCTACTGGGCAGATTCAACTCCAGTTGGCATTCAACAAGACTAACGCGAACAGCCGCCCCGTTGACCTCGGTCTTGGCCGAAAGGGTGCTGTTCGTCAACGCAAGGAGGAGGTTCACGAGATGTACGGACACAAGTTCGTACAGCACCAGTTCTACAACATCATGCGTTGTGCGCTTTGCGGAGATTTCCTCAAGTACTCTGCAGGCATGCAGTGTGAGGATTGCAAGTACACTTGTCATACAAAGTGTTATTCCAGTGTGGTTACGAAGTGTATCAGCAAGAGTAACGCGGAGACCGATCCCGACGAGGAGAAGATCAACCATCGTATTCCGCACAGATTCAACCCTTATTCCAACATGACAGCAAACTGGTGCTGCCACTGTGGTTACATTCTGCCTTTTGGCAAGAAGAACTGCAGAAGGTGCTCAGGTATGTTTTGTTTGACTCTGTTTGCTGCATTGTGAAACTAATCCTTTATCTGTAGAATGCAGTCTTACTGCCCACGCCCAGTGTGTGCACCTTGTTCCTGACTTCTGTGGCATGTCCATGGCGGTGGCCAATCAAATATTGGACGGGATCAGATCCCAGAAGCAGAGGCAGGCAAAGGTCTCCTCACTGACAGAAAAGACTCTCCGGCCAGGAAAATCGAGCCCGACAAGTACTCATTCTCCGGCCCCATCCTACTCCAGCTCGTCCGCACCTCCCTATCAGCCAGGACCTGCCTCACCTGAGGCAACTGAGGCTGCTAAGGTTATGTACTCGAACCAGACAACACCACGGCCTGGCCACCCCGACCGAACATCATCTAGCTCAACGGCGGCGGCAGCAGCCTCTGCGGCTATGTCTGGAGGACCTGGAGGGGCCCAGAGACAACAGTCTGATTATGGACGTTACAGTGGAGGGTATGACCAGCAACAAGAGGATCCCTACGCTCAAGGGGGTCAATACGGCGCGGGTCAGCAGCGTAAGTACAACCCGGCTGACTATGCCAACGTCAACCCTAGCTACGGAGGACAACCGCCAGCTCAGGCTCAGCGACCAGTGCAGCAGCAGCCAGCTGCACAACAGCCTCCTCCCCAGCAACCGCTGCCTCCGGTGCCACAACACCAGCCTCAGCAGCAACAAGCTGGTTACCAGCAACCACCAGTACCAGCACACCAGCCCCAGTCTCCGGAAGCAATGTCTCCTAAGCAGCAGTCTGCATCTGGTGGAAATAAGGCACCACTACCTTTGGCTACAGACCCAGGTACTGGCCAACGGATCGGACTTGACCATTTCAACTTCCTGGCTGTGCTGGGTAAGGGTAACTTCGGTAAGGTCATGCTTGCTGAAACAAAGCGATCTCGCAAGCTCTATGCTATCAAGGTGCTCAAGAAAGAGTTCATCATCGAGAATGATGAAGTAGAGAGCATCCGCTCTGAGAAGCGTGTGTTCCTGGTTGCCAACCGAGGTAGGCACCCATTCTTGACCAACCTGCACGCATGCTTCCAGACCGAGACCCGTGTGTACTTCGTAATGGAGTATGTCAGTGGTGGTGATCTGATGTTGCACATTCAGCGAGGTCAATTCGGCACCAAGCGTGCCCAATTCTACGCTGCAGAGGTTTGCTTGGCCCTCAAGTACTTCCATGAGAACGGTGTCATCTACCGTGATCTGAAGCTTGACAACATTCTGCTGTCACTTGACGGTCATGTCAAGATTGGTGATTATGGTTTGTGCAAGGAGGATATGTGGTATGGTTCGACAACAAGCACCTTCTGTGGTACCCCCGAGTTTATGGCTCCAGAGGTATGCCCATAATATTTAATCCCTTTTTGTTCTTTGTGCTGACATTTTTCAGATTCTTCTCGATAAGAAGTACGGTCGTGCTGTCGATTGGTGGGCATTTGGTGTCCTGATCTACCAGATGCTTCTCCAACAATCTCCTTTCCGTGGAGAAGATGAGGATGAAATATACGATGCCATTCTCGCCGATGAGCCTCTTTACCCTATTCACATGCCTCGAGACTCAGTCTCTATTCTCCAGAAGCTGCTCACTCGTGAGCCTGACCAGCGACTCGGAAGCGGCCCAACTGATGCCCAGGAGGTGATGAGTCAGCCATTCTTCCGCAACATCAACTGGGACGACATCTACCACAAGAGAGTGCAGCCTCCTTTCATGCCTCAAATTAAGAGTGCTACTGATACCAGTAACTTCGACTCGGAGTTCACCAGCGTTACTCCCGTGTTGACCCCAGTCCAGTCTGGTAAGTCTTTCAGCTTCCGAGTTCTTGATCTTTCACTAACAATGACAAGTTTTATCACAAGCCATGCAAGAAGAATTCCGAGGCTTCTCCTACACCGCTGATTTTGATTAAGCGACTGAAGTAACAAGATTGACGATTTTGCAATATTTTATCGAGACGATGGAGCCGCGGTGGGGTTGTTGTCTTGTCTATCGAATACCCAGGGGCGATAGTGAAATAGATGGCCGGACACCGCGGGCAGGTGATGTCGGTATAGCGAACCTAGGATGGGCGTCTGGATAAGACGCCCTCTTTCCGCGTTCGCTAGTTCGCTTATAGCGATTGGCTTTCAGGATATCGGTTGTTGGCGAGTAAAACGTACGAGGGCATGATCAGTACCGTGCCATATTGAGATGGTGAAGCAAGCGACTCTAGCGGTAGATGAGTATCGTATACAGCAGCATTTGAATGCATGTTAGTTAATAGAAGTGAGAGAAGAGATATCAAAAATGAGTTGCAGGCGATGGCTTTCGTCATATCTTACCCTACACAATTGTGATTGATGATGTGTTCTTTGACAAGGTCTACATACTGCTTGATGATTCGTTTTCACATTGTCATAGGTGCGTTTGTAGGTGTGAAGGGGCATTGACATGTTTTAGATATTTTTTTGACCTATATTTTGTTTATTTCATTTATACCTCCGCCTCTTTCTAGGTTTTCTCTATCCTTCTACGATGTGTACTCCTTCTGCAAGAGCTTGGCAATAGTGTTGAGTCTATAACATGTTAGTATTCGCTTCGAAAGGCACTTATTAGGTTGAAACTTACTGGATGTTGCTGGTACCCTCATAAATGGCACCAATCTTGCTGTCACGGAAGTACTTCTCAGCAAGACCCTCACGGACAAAGCCCATGCCACCCATCCACTCAATGGCGGAACCACTGACGCGACCAGCGACCTGAGAAGCATAGAGCTTGGCCATGGCAGCGTCCCTGACAAAGTCCTCACCGGCCTCCTTCTTGCGAGCAGCAGTGTAGACGAGAGCGCGAGCGGCAGTGATCTCGGTGTAGGCCTGGGCGAGCTGGTGCTGCATACCCTGGAACTCACCAACGAGAGAGCCGAACTGCTTGCGGTCGTTCCAGACGTAGCGAGCAGCGTTCTCGAAAGCGCCAAGAGCCAGACCAGTCATCTGGGCAGCGATACCAATTCGGCCCTCGTTGAGAAGGGCGATGGCGTACTTGTAACCGTGGCCACGCTCACCGAGGAGGTTCTCCTTGGGGATCACGACGTCGTCGAAGTTGATAACGCATGTGCTTGAGGCGCGGATACCGAGCTTCTTCTCCTTCTTGGCGATAGAGAAACCCTTCGTGCCCTTCTCGACGATGAAGGCAGTAATGCCCTTGTAGCCCTTGCTGGGGTCGAGGTTAGCGAAGACAATGAAGAACTCGGCCTCCTTAGAGTTTGTGATCCACATCTTGCTACCCGAGATTTTGAAACCGTCGGCAGTCTCAGTGGCTCTTGTGGCCATGGCAAAAGCATCGGAACCAGAGACAGGCTCGGAGAGACAGAAAGAGGCGACGGTGTTTGTCGCAAGGCGAGGGAGCCACTTCTTCTTAATAGCAGTGGAAGCATACTTGATAATAGCTGTGTTGCAGAGGGTGTTATGCACATCAACCAGGACGGAAACAGAGGGGTCTGCACGGGCGAGCTCCTCAATGGCGATAATGGCGGAAGTGAAGTTCATGCCGGCACCGCCGTACTCTTCAGGAATCTCAATACCCATGAGACCCTGCTCGAACAGCTGCTCAACAACAGCAGGGTCCATCTCCTCAGCCTCGTCCATGTCACGCGCACGAGGAAGAATCACATCCGTAGAGAACTTGGAGACTGTGTCGGCCATGGCGGCCTCGATCTCAGAGAGGTGGGTGATGGGTGTAGGAGGGATCTCGGAGATGTCGATGTGCTCATTGCGGCGGGTGGATGTTGTAGATAGAGGGCGAGCAGCATTGCTTAAGCGCAGAGTTAGCGATTGCTTCTTGTCATTCTCAAAACTGCACTCACAGGTTTATTCTCGTCAATGTTCGGGGAGCGGTGGCTCGTGTGGCAATGCGCTGTGTGAGACCTCGACCTCCCTGTAGCGCAGGGCGCACGACTCGAGTAAACGACGAAGACATGGTGAGATTCGCGGTGTTGAAGAGAGGAGTGAGGAAGAGCGGTGACTATGTCAGAGAGAAGGAAGGGAAGAGATGCAAGGAGCTGAAGTGGCTAGGTTAGATCGAGGCGTGAGGCGGGTATGTTAGATGTCTGACGATCACAAGCCAAAAGCGACAACCAACAAGACAAGCTCTTTGTATGGTATGAAACAAGAAGATGAAGGCGATAAGAGAACAAGAAGGTCAAGATATCAATTATATTAGCCTCGGTATATACAAGTCATCCATTGCCCCCCGTTGTACGCCTACGCCCTTCCCTTTATACGGCTGAAGCGGTTGAAGAATCTCGCTGCTCGGCCTAGACCAGCCGAGGATAACCACCGAGGTCGAGGATGTCTTCGGTTGTACAGCGGTAATGGAACTTGACTCTGTTTGACTTGGATCGATTTGGGGAAATCTGTTAGCCAATGCGGGATGGGAGATGGGGAGGATTGCGGGGTGGGAAAAGATGCACCGGCGATTAACCGCTGACGTCAAAGATCTAGGTGGGGCATGATAGATTGTGGCATGTGATCTGCTGCACCCGGAGAAACGAAACATCCGACACTGTGTAGCACGTGACGCAGTTTCGGGAGGCTGAGATTTTGATATCGGCATTGCATGAGCTTGGGATTGGGATAGCGAGAGGCCGAATACGGGATCAATTCGACCACTTCCCACGCGACAATTCAACCTAATCCGACCATCGACAACTCGCCCAACATGGTCGGCTCCATACTCCGCCAGTTCTTCTCCCCGGCGACTCGTCGTCCCCTCACCACAGCCCTCTCAACACCACCAAGCCGCCTCATCCAACCAACCATCCGAACATTCACAACCTCAGCACCCCGCGCATTCGCCCCCACAACAGCTCGCTCAGCTACACTGAACCAAGTACTCCGCGGTATCCGAAAAGGCAAGCGCGCACGCCACGCTGTCTCTCCTGCTCTGTCCAACACAAATTGTCCCGCTCTGAAGGGTGTCTGTCTCCGTGTTGGTGTTGTTCGACCCAAGAAGCCCAACTCTGGTGAGCGAAAAACCGCTCGTGTGAAGCTTTCCACTGGAGCTGTTGTTACGGCGTATATTCCTGGCGAGGGACACAATATTCAGCAGCATAGTGTTGTGTTGGTGCGAGGTGGACGTGCACAGGATTGTCCTGGTGTGAGATACCATCTTGTTCGAGGAGCTCTGGATCTGGTACGTTCAATGCCTGTTGGCCTCGAATTGAAGTTCTGGCCACATCTATAATACTTGTCGTTATACTAACTACTCCAGGGTGGTGTTGCGAGCCGAACAACAAGTCGAAGCAAGTATGGCACCAAGAAGCCCAAGAAGGCCACAGTTGGTTAAATAATTTTGCATACGGAAATTAAATGGACGAATTGGGTTAAAAGATAGCAAAGCGATGATACAAGACATGTGTCAAAACCAATAGACCTGGCTGCGGCCATGTAATGATATTGTACACTATTTCGAGCATTCAAGAAAGCATTCAAAAGATCCCAGAACATTCTTGATTCATACACTCTACATGATCAAAAGCTGTCCAAAGTGCTTCAAACCCAGACGCCTGTTGTTGGTTCCCGTAAGAACATCACCCAATGCCGACCCATTGTGTGCAGCCCAGAAATCATGCAGACAATCTACCGAGCATCACGACCTGTATGATACAACCCTATACAACCCCATGTTAATAATATTTTGTCTACTGCTGCTTCTCGTAGCCCTTGGGCTTCTCCATGCCGTTGAGCTCGAAGAATCGAGAAGTGCCTGTTGCTTGGTTAGCGTATGATTTTGAAACAGTCTTCAGAAAAATACTTACAAGAGTAACCCTTCCAGTCAAAGTTGTTATCAGGGTTGCAGTGGCAACGGAGATCCAGACGTCGCTGCTCATCAGTGGGGCAATGAGTGAAAGGAACGTGATAGTAGGCGATATCCTCGAAGAAGTGAATCTGCTCCTTCTTAAGGAGAAGACCAGCAGCGATAGAGTGGACAGGAGCATCACCCCATCGCTCGTAGAAGAAACCACCGTCCTTGTCAAGAGACTCGAAGAAATCGAGGTAAGGCTTGCTTCGGAGCCAGGACAAGCTACCAACCTCAAAGTTGGACCACTAAACTCAATTAGCTGTGAAATTGGTGATAACTAGAGCTTAACTTACGAAATGGCACTTGTTGTAGTTCTCACCACCGTCATCACTGAGGAAACGCATAGAGTTGTCGGAAGAGATATGCTCGGGGTGGTTCTGCATGAACTTCTTGGTGCTAGCCCAGAGGGTAGGAATGGTGTCGATGTACTCGTAAAGAGAGAGAACAAAACTGTACTTCTTGTTGTTCTCGTGCATGACACGGAAGGGGTCGTAGTGGATGTCGCAGAAGAGCTTGACGGAGGGCTCAACACGCCAGTAGTACTCGTAGTTCATCATGAGTTCCTGTCGGAAGAAGAAGCCAGACTCGAATCGGCACATGTGACGGTAGCTGATAGAATCACCATAGATAATCTTTCGCTCGTGCATATCCTCACGGACCTTGCGGGCCTTCTCCTGGTCAATCCACTCAGGGAAAGACCAGTGCTCCTCGGGAATCAGACCATAGTGAGTCTTACCAGAGCAGAGAGAAGTGGTGACCTTCTTGAACTGCTCATCGAAGGGCTTATCATTGAGAAAGACCCAGTCGTAGTTGTATCGGCGGTTGAAACGATCCTCGACTTGTCGAATGGACTCGGCGATCTCCCAGACGTCCTGGTTTCGAGCAAGAGTGACAAATGTAGCGTTCATGCGGGGACCGGGAGCAGTGCCCTGGAGGTTGTTCCAGCCAGGGTCGTTGGGGGACATAGCCAGAGGAGCCTCAGCAAGCTCGCCTGAAGCAGGACCCTCTTTGGGAGTCTGAGGAGCAGGAACAGCGGGGGCATCGCCAGCAGTACCGGCACCCTCGCCGGCGGGCTTCTGAGCGGGAGCATCATCCTTGGTGAGAGCAGTGTCTCCCTCCTCAGCAACAGGTGCTTGCTGGCCGGGGAAGTTGACGTTGTTGCCGGCATCAGGGGATTTGGGGATGGTGCCAGGAGCTTGCTGCTGATTGCTGGGGCTTCCAGGACCGCCTGGGAAGTTACCGACACTGCCAGGAACGGGGATGGTATCGATCTTGGAATTGGAGAAGAAGTAAAACATAGTGAGCGTCTAAAGGAGTCGGGTTAGCAGGTGGCAACGTAAGCCATCATGAGCATCAGAGCCCATGGGACACAAATGAATGAGGTGACGTACGAAAAGCGCGAGCGCAATATAGCGCACGTAGCGCGTATGACCTGCAGCCATGGCGAAAGAAGAATTGACGATACGAAATCGTCAATATAAGAAGAGTTCAAATGAAGTGGGAGGTTTGAACAGAAAACAAAGAAGAAAGATGGATGATCCAGAGTCGATGTTTCGGTCGCAGCGCGCACGGGGAAAAAAGACACCTAGAGCACCTAGCAGCCCGCCTAGGCAATTACGTTAGTAGGGAGCCAGGGACTGAGGGGCTCCAGTAAAAGGAACGGTCGGTGATCTTTCTGAACTAAAAAAAGATGGTCTAGTTAGTCCTTCACGAAGCGAAGAACAAGGTCAATATCGTGAACCAGAACAAGTAATTAAGGAGAGAAAAAGAGATGGTTTACGATGAGGGATGAATATTCACGAATTGGGTATGTGCAGGGAAGTATCTACTTATTCTAATACAAAAAGACAATTGGAATTAATGGCACGCAACGAGTTGCTGGAGAGCACTGGAATGAGATGAACAACGTGTTCTGGGGGAACAAGCCCAGCCCTTGATCGTCAATTCTAGGCAAAGTCAGGTACGCACGGCGACTAGAGAGGCACAGCTTGTCCTGATAAGAAGAGGGTGACTCGAGGTATCTTCGGCAGGGGTTTGGAGGTAAAATACCTGATTTCCAGCACTTGGCAGCACTAGAACGAAGTATTCGTGAAATGATATCTACTTAGTATCCCCTGACGTCCAGGGGGTGTATCCCGTCTATTAGCGCATCTCAGCTTCGATTAATGGCTTCTGTGTCAAACTATTGCCGAGTCCAGACGCTTTTGGAGTGAGTCTAATGACATCCAATGCAATAGCAAACTTTTTTCAGCTTATTCTCTCCCACAAGTCCGTTCAGAGAAAGGTGGATTTTGTTCGTTGTCAAGATTACGACGACATGCAACAGGAGACTGATCTGTTTACAGGGATGCCCCAACCTTGGAAATCTCCATTGCCATCGACTTGATTCAGATGTAACAGCTCTTTTAGGTTTCGCCATGCGCCTCTTACAGAATGTTGAGGAATGGGG
>NC_030987.1:3289061-3353679 GCF_000149955.1 Fusarium oxysporum f. sp. lycopersici 4287 | reverse complement strand
CTTCGTCGCATCATCGTCGGCATCAGAGCTTCGCCGCGCATCAACATCGCAGCCCGCTCTCTCCCAAGCGGCTGTCCACCCTTTCAGCTTACAAACCTCATTGATAGAGTTTCCGAACACTTCTAACAACCTTTCCACAGCCAACATAGCGCTATATTCGCATGCTTGGCCACGATACAAACATCTTGAACCCAATTTACTGGAAGACACCATGATAGATTTGTGCGCGCTGAACGATCCTGAACATATCTCATTCTCTTAGTGGTGAGTGGATTTACCTCAGCTGTCGCTTTCCTACCCTGCTCGCTTCCCCCGGCTT
The DNA here is from genome assembly GCF_000149955.1 of Fusarium oxysporum f. sp. lycopersici 4287. Classification (NCBI taxonomy): domain Eukaryota; kingdom Fungi; phylum Ascomycota; class Sordariomycetes; order Hypocreales; family Nectriaceae; genus Fusarium; species Fusarium oxysporum. Next base: position 3,353,360 of record NC_030987.1, on the reverse strand, counting down.
GGTCATTGCTGGATATGTATGTCCGGGAAACCCCTCGACGCCCTTGGACCTAAGGACGAATTATGGGTTGCACAAAAGCTTCATTCAACGCGAAACCTTTACAGACGACTCAGGCATCGGGAAAGTTTCTTCTTTTTCATACTGGCAGTGATATGCGCCACATGATGGACAGCGCTACAAAGTCAAGCAGCTTTGACCAGGACGAGGTCATGTAAGAATACGACTCAGGATGCAGAACAAGATGAACAATAGAAAAATCCGCCATCGCAGCCATTACGAACAATCCATCAGCGACCCGAATACTTGAGATAAGAAGCTTGATATCTGGTCCAGGGAGGTTATGGGGCGTTTCCTGAGGATACCTCGAGCGGGGCACGGAGCTCAAAGCGACTACAGTTGACTGGCGTTTGTACTAATTTCTTTCATAGTACAATCGACGTCCACTTGCCCAAATTCTTTCAAAATGTCCTTCTTCGGTTTTGACACCACGCGCCATAACACGGCTGCGCCTGGCTTCTCCCAATCTCACGATCCATTTGCTGGTTTATCAGGCAGGGATGGCGATGATGATGCTCTAGACTTCGAGGAGACTTATGACGGTCTTGGAGACCAGCTCGAAGAGACTGGAGACGCATTCAACGACGACACTTTCGGTGACAGTGGCCCGGCAGTCTCTCGCAGTGCTGGCAAGGATTTCGACTTCTTTGGCCAGACTGCCAAGGTTGCGGATGCCATTGAGGAGGAGCATCTTCGCTACAATCGCCAGGGGCCTGCGGCTAAACCTGCTGCTTCTGCTCAGGCTCATTCTTCCGTCAACCAATATGCCTCGGCCGACTACCAGTCTTACTACTCTAACCAGCCTTATCAGCAACAGCCTTACCAACAGCCTGTGCGATCTGGTTACGAGAAGTACCGCGAGCCCGAAGCGCTCCCTGATCTCCATGTTGACCGAAGCATCTGGGGCATTGGGCCGTCTAAGACAGCCCAACAAGCATCGCCGGCTCCTGTTCCTGCAGCTCAGCCTGCCCAGCATGCACCCAGTCGCAAAGTCATGAGCTTGGAAGAGGTCGAGGCCGCCATGCGATCTCAGCCCAAGCAGCAGACACCTCAGCCACATGCCGCAGATCTTTCCTATCAGCAGCCGCCTCACGGATTTACTGCTCATCAGCAACAGCCTCCTCAGGCCCATGGTCATGGCCATCCGGTGACTATTCTGCAGAGGCCCCAAAGCATTCAATCGAAGCCCACGCCGCCCGCCCCGGGTCTTCAAGCGACTCCCGTTCAGCATCAGCAGCAGCTCCATGCCAACCCGACCCAGATTCTGCAGAATCCCAACCGCGCCGGCCCAGATGCGCATGTTCCACCTCAGCATGGACACCACTCCAAGCAGTCCCACGGTGCCATCCCCAATGCCGCGCAGTTACAAGCTCATCCCCAAATGCAGCAGATGTCCGAAGAAGAGAAGGCCGCCTATCTGGATCAAGAGACCAAGAGGGCTAAGCGAAATCATAAGATCTGGCTTCTGTCGAAGGACAACGGTTTGATGACTCCCCAGGACAAGAACTTCATCACCCGTATCCAGCTCCAGCAGCTTGTTTCCGCTACCGGCAACCCTGTTGAAGGGTCTGATGCCTCAATTGCCGAGGACTTCTACTACCAGGTTTACAGCCATATTCGAGCTGGCCAGCGCCAAAATCCTAGCCAGCCTCTGAGCAACTTTGCCCAGACATATCTATACCAGACTGGTAGTCGTCAGGGTGGTATGCGTCGCCATGGACGTCCCGCTGAGAACCACTTCCAACGAATGGAGCAGCAGGTTCAGCGTGCTGTCGAAGCTGCCAAGAACAAGCCCAAGAACCCTCAGCTGGTCATTGCAGGTAGTCTAGGAAAGATCTCCTTCAGCAACGCGAAGACCCCTAAGCCTCTCCTCAGCATCAAGCGCACCGAGAGTGAGCATCAGCGCCCCAACAATGGCAAGAAGGGTTCTAGCCTTGATCGAAAGACCATCCTCCGAAACGTTGAGAAGGTTTATCAAACTCTGATGCAAATCGAGGACCATGTTCGGCTTATCCCACCCCCTATGACCGGTCCCGATGAGGAGCTTGAGAACAAGCACAAGGAGTGGGCCACCATTCTAGAGACCTACAACGCCAAGCTCTGGCAAGAGCTCAAGGTCCACGAGCAGATTGGTGTTGTTGTTCCTCATCCATTCATCGCTTTCTTGTCTTGTGCCAAGGGTGAGAAGGCCATTCCTCGTCTCTTCCCTCATCTCTCTTTTGAACAACGAACCACTATCTTGACCATGATTATCTATCATCTCGACCAATTGGATGTCGTCCAGGGCGCTGCTATTACACCGGGCGAGGTGACAACCATCAACGCACGAATGCGTGAGAAGATTGAACTTTTCATCTCTACTGTCATGCCATCACTGATGCAGTATTTCAACGACACTGGCCTGGATATTGTTGATGGAGTTTTGAATCTGATTGCCACCAAGCTCAACGTCGATCTCATTGCTAGATCAAGAATTGGAGTGTCAATGTTGACACTTATTCTCAGTCGTGCCGTGCTTCTCAAACAGACAGGCGCCGGCACTCCTGAGCAGTGGGATAACTTGTATGTAAATTTTGGACAGTGAATCGCATCTTTGACTAACAAGCATCAGGGACCGAACATTTGAGATCTTGTTCAGTAGACTCGAACCTTCGCTGCCTTATATTCTCCCTGGGAGCGTCAACACTGGAGAGGACGTCTATGTATGGCAGCTTCTTGCAGCTATGGGCGTCAGCGCCACTCACGATCAACAAACTCGTCTGGTCCTTGCTGTCAAGGACCGTGTGCTCGACACTGTCACTGTTTCAAAGACTCTCCCCCCCGCTATGGGAGCAGAGCGGCTGAACAGTGTCAATTTGTTCATGCGATCCATTGGTTTGGATGTCGAGCTTCTCCAGTAAACATATGTTTCATGAGCATGCATACAGGCTATTGTCGGTGATTCTTGGGCCTTTTTCTTGGGCTGGCATATGAGAGCGCTCAAGACGACCGGGACATGCAGGATGCAACACAACACAACAAACAGGGTTTACATGCTGGCGAAAATATTATTGGGAGCGGTTCAGCGTATAGGCATACTGGGTGTACAAAACTCGTAACCCCTGATATGGCGAGTGCCTAGCGCTTTCATGTATACCGGCATTACAGTCGGATGATCATCACTAACTCACGGAGAGAGTTTGGGAGGACTCTTGTCCATTGAGGAAATAGGTTATATCGTATTTGCAAATTTTACACGTTTTGGCAAAGCTTTTTTATACTGTGACTTTTGCATTCCTTATATAAAGTTGATAGATCCTTTGCGCCGTCCCATGCAACCTATTTAGTCCCCTGAGTTTACTTCTAGCACCAGACTTTCACTCTTCATCCATCAACGTTGGCCGTTTTTGAAGCTGTAGCTCGAGGTCTACCTCCCCGTCGAGGAACGGTCCCCGCCGCTCCACCTCGTGGTCGAAGCTTGGGCTTTCGTGCCTCCTCCGCCCCTGGCGCAGGTTGCTCTGGCTGCTTGGCGGGAGCAATTGGCTTGGGATCTTCTTTGACAGGTTCTGGCGCCGGTTGTGGCTTCTTAATACCACTAACAGCTTCAAGAAGCTCGTCATCATCCCATCGACGAGCGAACTTTGGCACAGCCTCCTCAAGGGGTGGCTCATTTTCCTCCGCATCATCGGCTTTCTCTGCTCCTTCCGCGGCCTCCTCTTGAGTAGGGCGCAGGAAGAGGCTTTCGTTATAAACCTCCCAGGCAGCCTCCTCATTCTCATCTGTGTAGTGCATAGTTCGCCAATGCTCTGTCTGCACAGATCGTAGACGATCAGCCATGGTTTCGGTGGTAACCGTATCACCATCGCCAGTAGCCTTGACAGTCATATGAATTGCGCGAGCAGTGCCGGCTGCAGTGCTGGGCGCCGACTCCTTAGTAGCTGCGTCTTGGCGTGCTTGTTGGACAGTTGCGTCGATGTGGTGAAGTTGTGGGCGTAGATGAACAAGTGATGATACAGGCGTGAGATGCAAGTCCTCTGGCGATGTGTTAGAAGATATATGGACTCAAGAGCCAATGTGACTTACTGCCTTGAAAGACACCAACCATATGCTGAACCTCCTTATACTCAGGATACTGCCCACCAAGGGTCTGTGTCCGAAGCACTTTATCCTGCCTAACGGCCTCTGCCCAATCCATGTTCTCCTGTTCATCCTCGGCCTTTTTCCTGCCACCTCGAGCCTGGACCGTACCGAAGCCAAATCCGCCAGCCAATCCATGACTGCCGCCATTCTTGGTCGCCATAGAAGCATGCAATGTCTTTCCCCACTTTTGACCCTTCTCGCGATCATAGGCGACTGTGTTGTCTAGGGGCACATCGACTTCAACCATACCTGCTTGAGCCTTCACTCGCAATTCGGTCGGTGGAGGTCGTGGGGAGTCATCGGTTCGGTTAGGATGTTGGAGAACGAGAAGGCGGCGGCCTAAAGGCAGAGAGGGATTGATAAAGACGTTATATGTTGCGGTGACTGGATCATCATCGTCGTCGTCTATCGTGGTAGGATTGTTGGCTGTAGAGGGCTTGACGCCAGAGTCAACGTCCATATCATCGATGTCCATTGAGGCCGTGGGAGCCGGTGTATTCGACGTTGTAGACATCTTATGAAATTATTTGTAAGGAAACAGAGCTCTTCTGCACAAATTGCCAGTCAAGAACCTGACTAGGCCTTGTTATTCGCTTTCGGTTTGGATGACTCTACGTCGCTCTCCAAGTTCGCTTTGCGACAACCACAATGCGCAGCTGTTTCTAGAATACCTTTGGCTCGTATGTCGATACCGAGTATATACACGGGTTTTGTACCGGTATCTTAAGCTTCGGCGTTTTTGCGACAGGGTTTAGATGCGAAGTAAGTCAGACTGAAGGTTGCAAGTTTAGAGGGCTGTCAACGCTGGGAGGGGCGATTGTAGAGAAATTTCCATGTTCGTCCCCCGCCAAAGTTTAGACCGTTATCTTATCAGTAACAGCAATTCGAAAGTCCCAAGCCAAAGATGAGAGACACTCAGTCATGCCCCAATTGTAATAAGTAGCTGACTTATTTCAATAGAGATGTAATCTTGGATGGAAGAAGTGTTTACTGCATTTGTGATGCTTTTCCAGTAAAGCAGCCTATTTGCATTGATAATTTCTCAACACGCAGTCCGAATTTTAAACTCCATTGAATCCAGCAGGCATATGGCCATGAAACGACATCCGTAGATCGTTTCGTTTCTGGGCATCCCAGAAGCCAGAAAACATATCTATTAACATCAAACAGTCTATCGACCCTTTCCACGGTCGCGGCGTCCACCCTCCAATACCTTGACTCTCTTGTTGAATCTCTCTCCAATACCACCTCCCATACCACTTCCACGGGGTCCATCCGTTGTGTCGATTCCACGCTTTCGGCTCTTGTCCAGAAGAGCACGAACATTCCCACCTGATTGCTTGCGCTTGGTAAGACGATCGATACGGTCGACACCCTCTCCCAGGTTGTGCCAATCCTCGCCACCAAACTGCATGCGGTTGCTGCGACCAGCCTGCTTCGCCTTCTGAGCTCGATCTTTCTTGCTCTCCTTGGGAAGACGTGTAAAGTTCATTTCCTCGTAATCCCGGCGCTCTGCCTCCTCCTTTCGCTCGGCGTCGGTCTTCATCTTGCGACCTCCCTGGACGATTGTGGTACCAATACTGGGCTCCGCCAAAGGTGCACTGGATAGCTCTGAGGCGACAAATTCTTCCATGGTGTGAGACTTGCCGGCGCGACGATCGTGCTTCTCGCGTCGTTGAGGCGCATCCATTGTGGCACGGTCTCTCTTAGGTGGGCGGTATACACCCGCAGCTCCCCCATCACGCTCCGCTCGGCGAGCAGTAACATCATCAGCCATGGCTCCAAAGTTGCCGGGCTTGTGAGACAGAGCTTCAGCATCTGCTTCCTCCTCTGAGTCGTCCTCTTCTTCCTCAGAGTCTGATCCAGCCGCGGCCTTGGCTTCCTTTGCCTGTCTCTCGCGCTCTGCATCGTCTGCTGTTCGGAGGAATCGATCAATGGAGAAGCGCAACTTCTCTTCCAACGGTCGGGCTCCCCTTTCCAAGTAAAGTCGTAGCTCAACCAGCTTTGCCCTCACAGATTCGTCGAGTTCGGAGTCGTCTTCGGCTTTATCCGAGTTTGATTTTGAGTTGCGCAATTTGAGCAGGATCAAGAAGACCAAGTTTTGTAGGTATGAGAGGAGAAGTTCATTCTTCACATCGAGAAGTGAAATGCCATCCTTCTGGTGCTCGATGGCTGCGAGTTTTGGTGTGACCTCGAGTGCTGATGACAGCGACTGGGTTAGCGACGTCAATAGCGCCGGTAATGTTGTAGGTGCTGCCATGGTGATCTGTTTGACTGAGACTTGAAATCTCTAGACAATTGAAAACTGATGTCTCGTCGAAAAGTTTGGAGTACTTCAACTTTTTAGCGGGGCGTTCTTGGCTTGGCTCCACATTCCTGCCTCGACAGCCACAAACGCCACAAATCCCCTGTTTCAGTGCGTGGCTCATTCTCCTGACTCAGCTAATATCTCCATGACAGATTACAGCAAGTGCCTTGTAGCTCCCTGTTTGATGATTTACTCTCGCAGCTGTTTTCCTGGCCTGATTCACCACACGATCCTTTATATCATTGATCGGACGATATAAGAGGCAGAAACTGAGTAAAACTCTCAGTGATTACTTGATTTTTAATTTTCCTTCCTCATCGACTCGAAATTGCGGGTCGCGCAAGTCGTCGTCAGCTGGAGCTTTGATCGACAGCTTCACATCTCGGCTTTCGCAATCCTCCTTTGTTAACCTCTATCGGTCTGCGCATGATCTAACTTTCCAATATGCATTTCCGAGACTTCGCGCCTCGTACGGCGCTTGTTAGCTCGCTTCTGGCTATACCACAGCTAGCTTCTGCTTTCTACCTCCCCGGTGTCGCCCCAACTACCTACAAAGAGGGAGATAAGGTTCCGCTTTACGTGAATAGCATCAAGCCTGTCGACCGCTCCCAAGATCCGCGACTACACGCCGTTGTCTCGTACGACTACTACCATCCTGCCTTCCAATTCTGTCAACCTGAAGGCGGCCCTCAATATGTTTCGGAAAGTCTGGGTAGTATTCTCTTCGGAGACCGCATCATGACTTCTCCTTTTGAGCTTATCATGGGCAAGAACGAGACGTGCAAACCCCTTTGCAAAGTCAAATATACTGAGAAATCGGTTCAGTTTGTCAAAAGCCGCATCGAACAGGGCTACAGTCTGGAATGGCTTGTGGATGGATTGCCAGCGGGACAGGAAGTTCTCGATCAATTAACTGGCACTACCTTTTATAATCCCCGATTCTTACTTGGCCAGGATGATAAGGACGACAACATTCTGTTCAATAACCACTACGAAATCGCCATCGAGTACCACGAGGTGAACAAGGACCCCAACCAGCGCCGTGTCGTCGGTGTGGTTGTGCAGCCAAGTTCAAAGGAGTACGGCGGCAAGGCTGATTGCGCCAACCACCCGCCCATCGTTTTATCTGGGGGCGAACAGCATGTTGCCTTCAGCTACAGCGTGATCTGGCGCAAATCCGACACTGCCTGGGCCACTCGATGGGACAAGTACTTGCACGTGTTTGATCCTAAAATTCACTGGTTCTGGCTTATCGATACTGCTATCATTGTTGTTATCCTTGTTCTCACTGTCATGTCCATCCTGGTCCGCGCTCTCAAGAAGGATATTGCTCGTTATAACAGACTCGACCAGATCGACCTCGACGACTTTGGCGGTACCTCGGTTGTTGAGGATGGTGTTCAGGAAGACTCTGGCTGGAAGCTGGTCCATGGCGACGTCTTCCGAACCCCTTCGCGTCCTCTTCTGCTCTCAGTCCTGGCCGGCAATGGTGTTCAGCTGTTCTGCATGACAGGCTGTACCATTCTCTTTGCTCTCCTTGGATTCTTGTCTCCTTCAAACCGTGGATCCCTTGGAACAATCATGATCCTCATGTATACTGTCCTTGGCTTCGTTGGTGGTTATGTCTCTGCTCGAACTTACAAGGCATGGCAAGGTGAGAGCTGGAAGTTGAACATTGCTTTGACCCCTACCTTGGTTCCCGGCATTGTCTTCTCCAGCTTCTTCCTCCTGAACCTTTTCCTCTGGGCCAAGCAGTCATCAGGGGCGGTTCCTTTCACCACCATGCTTGTGATTGTTGCTATCTGGTTCATTATTTCGATTCCTCTCTCGTTCGGTGGTTCCTGGGTTGGATTCCGCTCTCCTCAGTTCCAACCCCCTGTCCGTACCAACCAGATTCCACGACAGATTCCTCCTGTGAGCACTTACCTTAAGCCTGTCCCTAGCGTGCTCATTGTCGGTCTTCTTCCCTTCGGTGCCATCTTTGTCGAGCTCTTCTTCATTATGAACTCGATCTGGTTCAGCAGGATCTACTACATGTTTGGCTTCCTGTTCCTCTGCTATGGTCTCATGATCGTTGTCTGCGCTGCTGTCACTATCCTCATGGTATACTTCCTGCTATGTGCTGAGAACTACAACTGGCAGTGGAGATCTTTCCTCGCTGCTGGTATGAGTGGTGGCTATATCTTCTTGAATTGTCTTTTGTACCTTGTTACAAAGGTCAGGGCGAGTGGATTGGCTGGTATTGTGCTCTACATGGGCTACAGTGCCATCATTTCATTCCTCTTCTTCATTCTTACTGGTAAGTTCTTTATAAATCCTCCTTTACGATGACATTCTGACCTTTGCAGGCTCCATCGGCTACTTCGCCAGTTGGTGGTTCGTTCGCAAGATCTACTCGTCCATCAAGATTGATTAAGAGACGACCATGCACCAATTATGACGAATGGATCATCAACGACAAGTGACTAATGAACAAGAGACGGAATTTTGGTGTTTGTAAAATACATGTACGACCAGCGTCTGGAATTCGCGTTTACCATGAGCCGTGCTTTAAGCTGCAAACAAGTGCCAGATCGGCGAGATTATGGTGATAAGGATCGGTGGTGTTGCATCAGCACGCTGCGAGTGCGGAGTAGATTCATTTTCATTTAGACGGATATCAAAATCAGGCCAGTGCCAACAGAGCTGGGCCGTGTTGGCTATTGACGAGGAGGTATTGTTCTGCATTGTTTTTAAGCTTATTATAGATATCAAAAATTCGTTGGCTTATTTCCTCCTGCTCAATCGTCGTCGTCATCGTCATCCAAATCATCCAGATTAGTAAACTGGAACTGGGCCTTTTGCTGTGGAGGTCCAGTTGGGCTCCTTTGTTCGCCAGGGGCAGCCGGACCACCAACCAGACTTGCACGTCTCCAAGCCTCTTGCTCCTTTTCTCTCTGGCGTTCTCTCTCGATGCGCTGGCGCTCGCGTTCCTCACGTTGCTTCTTTTCGCGCTCTTCCTGGGCAATACGGTCCTCTTCTTCCTTCTGCTTTCTCTCCTCTTCCTCACGACGCTTGCGCTCTTCCTCCTCGGCAGGATCGTAGCCCTTGGGGTCGATGCCCTGCTCCTGGAGGAGCTGGTTAGCAGCCAGGGAGCCAGCGCCAAGCTGAAGGTCGTTTGGCCAAGGGAGGAAGATCTGGTCAGTCAAGGGGTTCAAGAACTGTGTCCACTCGCTGGGCAGGACGGTATTGGCCGACATGGAGGACTGTTGAGTCGCGGGTTCCTGGGAGACGGCCGGTGTACCATTCATGACTGCCGGGCTTTGAACCTGAGACGATGGAGGCGCAGATGGTGTCATGACTGAAGCTGCTTGCGACTCGGGTCCTGGAGTCTGGGCTGCTGGTGTTTGACCGCCTGGAGTTTGAACTTCCGGGACATCTGGCGTCGGTGGTACGGCTTTAATAGTGCCTGCTGGTGGCATAGTCGTTTTGCTGATACGTCGGGCATAATTGAGCAGTTCTTCGTAGGCGATGGGGTAGCTTGGGCCAGAAGGAAATGTGGTGGTTTGCGTCGTCACGATATCCTTGCGAGTAGTCGCTAGATTCGAAAGAGTATCGCGGATCTGCGTATCAAGGGCGTTTGAAGATTCGCGCAGTTGTTGAATACGTAAATAATTGTTCTGATGAGTTTGGACTGAGAAGCGAATTAGCTAAAACATTCATGGCTGGCCAAGTCGTATGAATTACCTTCTTTCAAGCCTCTGCTTAGTTCTTGGTCTGCTGCATTGAGCTCCTCTCCTTGTTGTATAGAGGGATGGTATTTCGTGACTGAATCAATTAGATTTGCGAGAGCTTTCTCTACTCGCTCAAAGCGACCATCGATATATTTGTCCATCACAAGATCGTGGTTGATCAAGGCGACTTTTCTAGTATCAAGTGATATGAAAGTAAATAAAAGAAAGGTCAAAGGCAAGGCTGCTATAGCAGACCGAAGCTTGGAAGTCAAAGTGGGTCCTTGCCTGCGGTTATAATTGGTCGACTGCCCCAGAGCTTCTTTTAGGCCTGAGGCCAAACAAACCCGATCTTTCCCGTTCGGCAAACTCGCGCAACCACGTTCAAGGCCTTCTTTTACGACGACGACATCGACAAGCAATTGAACGACGAAACAGGCTTCCACCGCCCTACAATTCAAGATGGTCTCCTACGTACGTCCGAACCCTTCGATACGACCGCCGAGAACTAGCTACAGATATTCACGAATGGCTCGAGGCGTCTTTCACCAAGTGTGCAATCGACTGACCTGATTCTCACCAGACTCCCATCCGCATGTCGGAATTCAAGAGCAACTATGGTCCTAAGTACGTTATACCAGTCTACAATCCCCTAACGTCGAATTCGAAGCGCACTGTCAAGGCACAAGCGAACTACGACTCTCGACATCCTCGCAAGGGTTCATATGGAATAGTGACTTTGGCTAATACTCTGGAATAGGTACCATCCTCAGCCCAACGTTGCTGGCATCACCCCCCAGTCTGCCTTCCGAATGTAAGTGCACAACTCCAAACCGAAATTGCGATCGAGAACCGAATATGCAAGCGAACCGAGTTTCAATCTCCTTTCCGTTTCTCCGAAGTTCTTGGAATGATCAACCGCGGCTGAGATGGACATGGCGGATGATAGATTGAGACTGGATTAGAGATTTTGCTGAACGACCGATCGTTATACTGTGGATGGGAACTGACTGGGTTATAGCGGCTCCCGTCTGGCTATGTACGGTGCCCCCGCCGCTGTTGCTGTCCTCCTCTTCGCCAACGGTATCCCTCGTGTGCAGCGCGATGTTCTCCAGGTACGAATCACCTTCTCTCGACACTATTTGATCATGATATTAATTCCTATACAGAAGATCCCTTTCCTTGGCAACTACTTCCGAAAGGAGATCCACCCCGCCGACAACGTAAGTCTTGACTATGATACGAAGCATTGGGGTCGGTTATTAATAGTCTGTATAGCCTTTCTAAATTATCTGGTGGACTTGAGGAAGATAGACGTTGTTCAGCGCCCCTGCCGGCTCTCCTTGTATAAGATATTCCAATAGACATGTTATGAGCCTTGAATTTTGCTGTGAAATGTACGACCTGTGATTGGTTGATGCCTAAGTGGTTTACTTGTAGGCAGAGACATGCCTAGCACCTTATGGAAGTCCTCTGCAAAAGAATAGACTTGTGATGGCATGGAAGATTTGAATAGAGCGATTCCTATCACTGTTATAGTCTACAATAGGTATCCTTGGGCTGTCACATGTTGCTTTGGACCATTTGGGGTTGTTGATATGATGTTCCACTCATTAAAGTACAGTGCCACTAACTCACTGCGAAACACTGTTCTCTCTCCTACATGTACAACTTGCCCGTCTTATACAATTTCAAGCTGACTTTCGCCATTCATTTATCCTTCAACTTTCCTAATTGTTGTCTCTCTTAACAGAAATCTTTGGCTTCTTCATGTCATGAGAGGATTCTAATTGTTCCAACACGATCTCTTTCGCGTTCAGCTAACTGCTGGTGAACACTTGTCAAGATGGAGCTATCTCAAGGATACAAGACAGTAGCAGCCTTCATCATTGCGCTACCTCTTTTTGTCTGGCGATTTAAGAACTCTTCAGGTCCTAACTCGCGCTTAGAGGGTTTCTTCTTTTATTGCCTTTCTGTCGCTTCTGTCTCTTGGTTGTATGCCGTCTCAGTACTGGTCCCTGAGCCTTACCTGGTACGCCTCATCTTATATCGTACTCATTGCACAGATGCTAACTCGAGTTAGGATGAAGTATTCCATATACCGCAGGCGCAAAAATACTGCCAGGGGAGGTTCCAAGAGTGGGATGACAAGATTACGACACCACCAGGGCTGTAAGTTTCACGCGCTTCTATACCCCTAAGCAAATGCTGAGCCCAGTACAGTTACCTTCTCTCTCTTGTAACACCTGGAGTTATCCGTCCTAGTAGTTCAATAAGTGGATACTTCTGCGACGTCAAGAGTCTACGAGCTACCAACGTCGTTGTTCTGATGATACTCGCCTTCTTGGTCCTGAAGTGCCGTCGAGAGATCGAGGCACGTCTCTATGAAGCTCACGCCTCGACCCGGCTACGCAATACTTCACAATATGCAGTTCACACCGCACTCAATATCGCCCTCTTTCCTCTTCTCTTCTTCTTCTCTGGACTTTACTACACCGATGTTGTATCTACTGCAGCCGTCCTGGTCGCGTACTTGAACCACTTGAAGCGCATTGGTCGAGATCGTAGTTCTGCCTTGAACGATCTAACAACAATCTTCCTTGGAATTGTCACGCTTTTCTTTCGCCAGACCAATGTCTTCTGGGTAGTTGTGTATATGGGTGGCCTAGAAGCTGTCCATGCTGTCAAGACATTGCGGCCAGAGCAGGTTGATCAGCCAGTTATCTTAACGCTCTTTAGGCAGATCAAGTATTTTGCATGGAGATATTCCCTTGGGGATGTCCATGACCCCCCACTGCACATGATGTGGCCAGATGGTAAACCAGCTCTTTCCTACAGGTTAACTTGTCACTAACTGAAGACCAGACATGCTCTTCTGTGTCTTGAGCCTGGGAATCGCAGCGATTTGCAACCCAATCCACGTCATTAGGCAAATATGGCCTTACGTTGCTGTCCTTGTCTCATTTGGTGGCTTCGTAGCATGGAACGGTGGTGTTGTCCTCGGTAAGTACTCTCTTTGCATCGCGTCGAGTCTGTGGCTAACGACACAAGGTGACAAATCCAACCATGTTGCTACTATCCACCTCCCACAGATGCTCTACATATGGCCTTTCTTTGCTTTCTTCTCTCTACCACTTCTGGTACCGTATGCCCTACCCATCATTAACATAGGACTGCGAATACTCCCGCAGGCTGGATCGCCTACATCAACTAGCAAACCAGCCCCCGAGGCCAATGCAGAGCCGGCCTCATTTTCCTTCAGCAAGTCACGAAGGTCAGGAAGCTCTGACAAAGACTCGGCGACTGGCAGCTCGGACAGGAAATACCCACGTCCATCGAAGCCACTGGAAATCGCCAGCTTCATCTTTGGGATTAAGCTTATACTCTGGCCCCTCTACCTCCTTGCGACCATAGTGCTCTCCCTCGCCATCGTACGCTACAACACTATTATCCACCCCTTCACTCTGGCTGACAACCGCCATTACATGTTCTACATCTTTCGATACACCATCCGACGGGCTTCTTGGATTCGATATGCTTTGGTTGTCCCCTATACCTTGTCTCGGTGGATGACGTGGGGTACCGTCGCTGGCTGTTCACGGTTCTTCACAATTCACACGCGTGCCTGTTCTGTTTATGGGAATGGAACAGGAAATCCTCCCTTCCTGAGTCATCCTATGGTGACTAACGTTGGGTTTTCGCCAAGACAGACTTATACTCCCTTTCCAACTGAGGTAACGGAGAATTCTCAGGATACTTCCAAAGATCAAGAACTGAGCAAGGCTTTGGAAGATGACCCTCTTCTTGCTTCCGTTATACCAGCTTCCACTTCGACTGGACTCATATTCTTGCTTGCCACAACCTTATCACTCATGACGGCCCCGCTAGTAGAGCCACGATACTTTATCATACCCTGGGTGATGTGGAGGCTGCTTGTACCTGCGTGGAGGCTTCACGACCATGGTGGTTACAGCGATATTGCTTCTAGGCTCTCAAATCACCCAAAGACCAGGCCTTTGTTTGAGTTCTTTCAACACTACGATCTGCGTCTTATCATTGAAACGTTTTGGTTCATCGCCATCAATGTTGCAACAGGCTACATCTTCCTCACCAAGCCTTACATTTGGAAGGCGGAAGATGGGACTGTGCTGGACGACGGTCGACTTCAAAGATTTATGTGGTAAACACAAGATGGGGGGGGATGTGAGCGGTGTGGTTGCAAAAGATACTCTTTTTGTATTTTTGTCTTGATAAGCATGTGGCCCTCTTATCGCTGGGAACCCATTTCATGCCAGATGTGAAATATACCCAAACACTGAACGCCATACCCATGGTCCAACCCCAGACCTATTTGTAGCCCTAATCATACCCAGTTTCATATCGAGCATCCCAAATTCATGCAAAAGTGAAGTTCGTGCGTTTGTACCAGAGTGGCTTATCATGTAATGAGTGATGCATACACATCTTTCCTGCCCCGTCCAGTAGTCGTAAAAAGTCTCATAAAAATAATCATGCGTCAGATTATAAGCTTAGACGATCCAAACTTAAGCCATCATTGCTTCTCACCCGGCGGATAACGCCAAGCTTGAAGAACTTCTCTTCACCGCCTGGTGTGCGTCCACCGATATACCACTTGTCGGCACCTATCACATCACGGAACCCTTCGCTGCTGCTATCGCTTCCACGTCGACCAGATGATCCGGGAATAGGAATGGCGGTACCGTTGGCGGGGGATGTTGATGTCGATGGTGAGCAAGAGGTGGTGTTTCGGGGTGGACGGATGGCGACACTGGAAGTAGTTGGTTGTTGTTGAGACTGGTGATGATGATGTGACGTAGAAGTAGCAGTGGTAGTTGTGTTTGCTGCAGTTGCTGTGGCAGTTGTAGTCGTCGTGGTATCTCGGGTGTGCTTGTTTGGCTGATGTTGATGTGGAGCGGTAGTAGAGATAGAGGGGCCTTGAGGACGGAAGGCGGCGAGGAAAGAAGACAGGAAATACGGTCGTTGTGAAGGCATCGTGAGGTTATCGGTCTGATGTATTGTGATGTGATGGAGGGAGGTTGGCGGTAGAAGCCGACGGAGTAGTAGCCGAGCGACGGTCCGAGCAAAGCCGAGTTGCTCTTGTTCGTGACGATGCCGGTGTATGCGCAGTTGAAAGACAGCCAGTCCCTAATTATTTGTGTTGCTTGTGTTTTGTGATCAACCGTCGTAGTAAAGTGACTCAATTGTTTCTTGGTGGAAATGGGATGAAGAAGTGGAGCCGAGAGACATGAAGAAACAGTGAGTGACAGTGGCAGTCTGGGGAAGAGCAACGGTTTAATCGTAGTCACTGACGTCGACTTTTTGTGGAGGAAGAGAAACGAGGGAGGGGAAAACCCGGAACCAGCAAATGCCAATGGCAGGGATGTCATAGGTCAGGCTTTTGCATTTTAAGTGTGTGCACGTGCGGTACACCAATGAGAGTAGACCAGGTCCTACTGTACTGCAGAGGAGATGGCTCGGTTGGGCTTGCACTAGTTCAACGTGAAATGCGGAGGTGGTTTGAGAGTTTAAGGGTGAGGATTTGATCTTATTGGGTATGCAAGTTGAAGAGAGGGTTGATGGCTTGGTAGAGGTGTGATACTGGCGGTTATTTTGTGAACAAGAGGTTTAGGGATCAACTAGTTACCGTACATACAGTATGCTCACTATACTGTTCACTGAACATCATGGTCTTGGGAATGAACTATTCAAGTAACTACCAAAGCCAGTGAAGTGAATTGGCTGTCAGTTGACTGAAGATATCCCTTCGCCCGCCCGTCTGACTATACACATCCAACCGTTAAGTGTCACCTCAATCAGACCCCAATTCACAAAAAGCAAAGAGAAAAAAGGTCAGTGTAAGCGAGATCCTTCAGCATCCAACGCCTGCCTAGACTTTTCCATGCACGTTTGCCCATGCAGCATCACAACTCATCTTGTCCAGCTCTCGAAGATCACTTCCGCTTTCAAAGCTAGGCGACACTAGTCATGACAGTCATAACCCTGTTTTCAACCACCATTTTATCAATCATCGCGATGAGTATCAAGACGATACAATGCTCTTTACTGTCCTGAGCAAAGGCTCGTTCTCATTCTCATTTACTTGTGCGATAGACTGTTCATGTCCGTCTTGTTCCCGTGTTAAAGCAGCACTCTTTCATCTCCGGACTCTCGGGTCAAAGGGCTCCTTGTGACAGCTGAATGTGAATGCGTGTATGCGAGCATGATCTGATAATCTCTGACAATGCAACTGCAGCAAACACATGGTGATCGTCAGACTCTGGGGTTGGGACTGGTGAGTAAAGGGCTTTATCCGTTTGGTCGATCGGATTATCTGCAATAACAGTCGGATTATTGCACCGATTGACAAGTAATATTAATTTGTAGGAACAGGTTCAGGATTGTAAAGAATATGTACGATTACCTAACAGTTCATGATCGTTGGTCTGCCTCGGCTTGGGGGTCCTGATATCTGACTACCCTAGATTGTAGAGATCGACTGAAACTTACTTCCATTGCCAACTCTCTCCTGTAAAAATTCTTTCTTGGCACGCACTGTTAGTGCGGTGCTAGGAGCGGGATTTTCTGCAGGCCACGCGACCACACAAAAACTGCGGGGACGCTATCGGCTCCCTAACAGCAGTTTTCAGAGAAGGAATTTTGGAGAGTTCGCCTTCTCTGACAACACCTTTGTCGGATCTAATGGCGGCACCTCAGAACCAGAACGCCTTAGATATCGGAGGGCGATGCCCCGGGCATTCGTAGCGACATCCTTCCGATCAACGACGCCGATTGCGATGGGTTTTTCTCCTTTAAAGGCAAGCCGCACCGTCGGCCTCTGATCCCTTCCCGAGGTTTTTCCCTGCCGCCGCGACAGTCGACTACGAGCTACAACTTGGTTACTGGAGATTGTGGACTGCGTCAGCAGATGTAGTGATGCGCGAGAGAATTCTGGTCGGTGGAAAAAGTTCGACAATAGATTGCCCTCGAACCCGCTGACGGGTGACGGGCTTGAGAAATACAGCACCTTTTGTGCCATTGGTATGCTGGATGGTGAAGGAAGCGGGGTATCCTGTACCTAGCTAGCTCAGCACGTCTTTTGCTCCAGTAGGAGATTTGGCTTCGTTACAGCCACCCAGACGAAAAATACACATACATACATACATACATACATACATACATACTTACTTCCATTGTCTTACAAGCTAGCCAACTCATACTGCGAATAACCTAACTGACCACGGAAATACTTGGCCATGCTGTGTAACAATGCCGCCCTATTCGTTGAGATGTCTGTCCTCTCAACGACTTGTGCCATACCTTACTATAGCGGTGTAGACCGTAGACCCCTCACCACCAACCACCCATGACTATTCGTACCCATATTCCCCTCCACAGAAAAAACCCGCCAGCGCATAATGACAGCTGGCTGTAGCTGTAGACCTTGAACATCCATTGTCTATGCAGTCTTTGCATGATCCCACTCCCGTGATACCCTCATAAACTCCATCTCACTCAGCAATGCCCAGCTTCAAAGCCCGCATCCTCAGCTGGATCGTCTGGTGGTGGTTCAAGAGCACATGGAGTTCAGCAGAGGGGATCAACAACCGCATCGCCAAGGAACGTCTTCGTCCCGAGCGTGTGCCCCCCAAGCACCTCTACAAGGAATTCGCCGTTGAGGAGTACAAGAGAAAAGGCCACATTGCGGATTATGTCGTTTACATAGTCTCTCCAAAAACAGAGACGCCGACCCGTGGTCGAATCTTGTATCTCCATGGCGGTGGCTTCGTCTTTGATATCACGCCTCAGCATTGGGAGCTGGTGGCCCAGCTTGCGAGGCGTCTGAATGCTACTGTTACCGTACCGATATACCCGCTTGGCCCTGAGACGTCGCTCATGAAGATGTATGAGTTCGTGCAGCCGCTCCACGACGAACTCGCATCGGCACCAGATCGGACGCCGTTTTGGGTCATGGGTGATTCAGCTGGAGGAACCATGGCTCTTGTCCTCACGCAAAATGCGAAATTGGCTGGTAGGCAGACTGCGCAGAGAATTGTGCCCATCACGCCTTGCACTGATTCCAGTCTCGTCAATCCTGAACTTCACAATGCAGCGCTCAAGGACCCATGGCTGGACGTTCCTGGCATCGCCGAGATTACAAGACTCATTTGTCCAGAGATGGATACCCAGCATCCCAATGTTAGTCCCATCTACGGAGATCTGAGACTACCGCCAATGTTGGTGTTTGCAGCTGGCTTGGATCTCTTGACGCCTGATACCAAGAAGATGGTTGAGATGGCTAAGGAGCAGGGTACAAAGGTCGAGCTGGTGTATGGAGAGGGCATGATTCACGTGTGGCCTATTTTACCCATTCAAGAGGGCAGGCAAGCTGTGGACAAGATGGTCGAATGGTTGGGAATCAGTTGATAATTTCTTTGGGTGGGTTGTCTTGGGCTACGGCGTTGGGTTGGGGTTTTGGATGGCATGAGGATACCCCCAGTGAGACGTGATGATGATGACGACTACTATATATAAGAATCATATGTTTATGATTGGGATGGGATTGGATACAGGATACTTTCATATGTCTATTGCACTCAGACGACTTATGGCTACGAGTCCAGACGTGGCCCACTAAGGTATATAAAAACAGCTACATACATCAATTGGTTTTATTATGTCTATCTGCATGGTCAAAGTCTCCAAGATGAAGATTATGCAAGGGCGTAGTACAGACGGATAGCAGCTCGGCTTCCAAGTTCCTATCCATCTGTATACAAGGCGGTGGCTTAAGGACCCCATCAGAGGGAACACAAGATCTTATAGCCCGAGATGACATGAAGTCAAGGTAGGTTGTCCCGAGAATCCATGCGTAGTCAGCATTAACATGGCTGTGTTTGCTGCTCTTCCGCCAGAATACACAGGGTTTCTCATTTATAGTATCAACTTAAAGACTTAGCAGCTTATGTACACACTGATTGGCTATCCCAAGACTTAAGGCTTCACATGTCAAACCAAACAATCCTGGATGATAATGATGAAACGACTACTAAGATCTGTCGACTTATACCCGCGCTCGAATAATTGATCACTTCGAGATTCATGTCATCTGCACGAACAATGACGTTCCGGATATCATTCAAACGTTCAGAAACCCATGAAACGAGCAACACCAACGAATTGATACAAACACGAAAAGTCGGTAAGGCTATCATGTTACACAACCAACGGGAAAATTGTAAGTGGCTTATCTTGTGTGACATGCCACGGAAAGATCTGTAAAACGAACTGCAAGGCTGAGCAAAATATTCTATAACTCGACCACTGCCGTAATTCGAAGCCAGCCATGTTGGAGATCTTCAGGCCCAAGGTATCATCGCTTGAGCGCCACCACTCGCTACAGCACAGATAATCTCGGTTATCTGTAGAGTCTATTAGATTAGGTTATTGACGTTTGTTAATCCATGTATGTAAAGCACTCGACAGCAAGGTCCCAATGCATCGGCAAACCGCATCGTCCCAAAAGGGTATTCATCCAGCGTCCATCCGTTCCGAGAAACCAAGATAACCCCTTTCAATGCTGTTCGGAAATTGCCACGGCATTAGACTCGAGTGACAGCGGATATAGATAACGTATCATTGCATGTTCTCCGAATTGGTAAAGTGATCAGCCTGTTTTCTACGTGGTATTCGCTATATATGTATCGACAACAAAGCTTCGGCCCCCATCTCCCCCCAAGACCATACCCATACCTTACATTAGCACTGGCAAAAGCTGTGCCACAACTCTATATAGAAACACCCGATGTTCGATGTTCGGGGCCTTGATCTCGCCCGTACCCGTAAACGTCAAGTCAATGCAACATGTTCCGTCAATGTTCGCCAGCCGTCTGCCAGTGGTTGCCACCCGCCAGGTGCGTGGACACTGAATGACTGCTGCCAGTGCGATAATTAGCATAGTATATATCGATATCCTGGCCTCATCGTGACTTTGTAATCTCTCTTTCCTTCTCACAATCCCATTCTTGCTGCCTTTTTGATTGATACCCATCTAGTCTTCTTATTCTTCATATTTTGGTCATTTCCGCTCGCCCAACAACCTCGCTCGAGATTACAACATGTACGACTCGTTCTATTTTTCGATCAAGATGGCGTCAGTGCTTCCCTTGATGCTTTCGCTTTCCATGGGATTGGTCGTCTTGGGTATGCTCGTGATGGGCATGATCGCCTTTAACGTCTTTGTATATCCCTTCTATGTATCCCCCCTTCGATATCTCCCCGGACCAAAAGCAAGTAAACTCGCCCTTCGTTTTTCTATCGTATTGCTAACGTTGATAATAGGACAATGCCTTCTTTCTTGGACAGACTGCAAAGTTCCTTCGGGTGCCTTGGTTTCCTGAACTCTTTTGCAAGTGGTCTCGCGAGTTTCCCGATGCACCCATTATTCGATACCTGAACTTTGCCAACGGTGAGACACTGTTTGTAAACAGTATCGAGGCATATAAGCAGGTCCTTCAGACGAAGAGCTCGTACTTTGTGAAGCCTGCCTTTGCGAAGCAGTTCGCGCATGAACTCATCGGCGATGGACTTCCCTTCGTTGAAGGCAAGCTTCACAAGGTCCGTCGAGCAGCCATCAGTCGTAAGTACAATCAACCCTACGCGGATTGAGACCAATGCTAACTTTTTATTAGAACCATTCTCGGCTGCACGACTCAGAGCCTTCTCCCCTGTTGTTCAGCAAAAGGCCGAACAACTGATCGATGTACTGACCCAACAACGCAACGAACACGGTAACGTTGAGAGTAAGTAACCCCCCCCTTTTTGTGCGACTGAGCCAACAATCTTATAGTTGAGAGCAATATTTGGAAAGCAGCCCTCGACGTGATTGGGCTCGAAACGTTGGGCCTCGATCTTAACCACCTCGGATCCGACGAGTCTCCGTTGTTTGACACCTTCACCACGATGATGCAACCCTCGACGTTTGGCCATGTTGTCAACTACTTGAACTCACTAATCCCAATTCGACAGTATGTACCCCTGAAAGAATGCATTGAGTTTTCTCAGAGCTGTACCCGAGTTCGGGAGTTCATTGTAGGTTTGATGACGATCCGACGTAATCAGTGCGAACAAGGCCTTGTCAACGAAAAGCACCGAGACGCCCTCCAGTGTTTGTTGGAACACTCCGACCCTGATTGGAACGACAAGAATGTCGTTGAATATGTAAGCCACCCCTGAATTCTGAATGTTGTGGATTGTGCTAACTGTTGTAATAGGTTTTGAATCTTTTGATCCTTGGACATGACACGACAGCTTGTTCCATCACCTGGGCCGTCCACGAGCTCTCACGCCGACCGGACTGCCAGCAGCTTCTGCGAGATGAAATCACAAGCATGGACAATACTTGCGGCATGTCTAGTTTCAGCGATATCGACAAGCTCCCGTATCTGCACAGCTTTGTGCGCGAGGTTCTGCGACTCTACTGCGCAGGTAAGTAACCCATCTCCCATCCCCTGACATTAGGAAATTGATTAGCTAACACGTTTATAGTGGCCATGGCACCTCGCCAAGCGACCGATGACGTCGAAATTGACGGTATCATGATCCCCAAGGGAACCGTGATCCAACTCTCGCCCGCGGTGATGAACACGCACCCTCTGGTCTGGGGCCCAGACGCGCAGGAGTTCAACCCTGACCGCTGGAGCGATCTCACGGGTGACGCGACAAGCGCCTACGCCTTTGAGACGTTTCACAACGGCCCGCGCATGTGCATTGGCAAGCAGCTCTCCCTCTTGGAGATGAAGACCATGCTTGTAGAGATGGTGCGCAAGTTCAAGATCGAGAAACCCCTTGGAAACGAAGAGAAGCAGGTTGACGTCGCTGGACCGGCTTTCACACTGCGACCAAAGGAGAATTTGGTTGTGCGTTTGGTGGAGATGTAAGAAAGAAGAGAGGAGTATCTGGGCCACTTTCTTTTGCTGACGTATTATACGGACTTTGGGGAGTTTTAGGACACGACACGGCACGACATGACATGACATGACAATGATATTGCATTAGACATTGGCGTTTAGACACAGACAGATTCTGCAAGAGGCGGAATCAGGTGACTTGGGAATAAAAGTCATGATGGATTTGTGCATGTAGATTCGAGCAATAAATGCATTTTTGATTCTTCTTTTTTTTTGTATGAATATGTCTCCATCATGACTTGGTTCTCATGATGAAGATACTCAATACTCACCCCGCAATTTCTAGGCCTCAATTAGTTAAAACCGTCCCGCTCGTTTCTCGAACTTTCCAGGGAACACGCGCTTAGAAATCCAATCAAAAGCTCTATCAATCCCTCCCAAAATCAAGGGTCCTTTGCCCTTCTCTCCTCTAAACTTAACGTAACGTACCTACATGTGTCATTGTGGCTCGCTCGCTGTTTCCAGTAACTCCCTGCTTCTGTCTTCTAGAGTGAACATCACAGCTCGTTCGCTTTCTGCACATTTCACGCTGCGATTTCTCTTGATTCTGTTCCTCCTTTTTCTTTTCTCTGCTGTGCAGTTTATTCTCCTTTTTTCTTTGCCATCATAATATCAGCCAGCGCCTTTATAGATACGGGGTCCTCTTGTCCGAGCATCCGGCATACAGTAACGAATCCTCTATTACGGCATAAATTACTGTCCAATCTTACCACATCTCACTACCACTCACCCCCCAGTCTCACGCACTGCACTTGACTCAACATGTCTAAGTCGCTACAGCTCAAGAACGAAGGAAACAAATGTTTCCAGGCGGGGGACTACGTCGGCGCCGATAGCCTCTACTCCAAAGCGTGAGCATATATAATCAGCACAGCTTAGAGAGAGAGCTTATTCTGACAAAGATCGCAATAGCATCATCGCCGACCCCAAAAATCCAGCTCTTTACACTAATCGCGCCATGGCCCGTCTTAAGCTTAATTATTGGGACTCAGTAATCACCGACTGCGAGGCTTGTTTGCAGCTAACGCCAGACAACATGAAGGCCCGGTACTACCTTGCGCAAGCACAGATCGCTCTTCGCGACTATGACGCTGCGCTTGAGAACGCTCTGCATGCGCACAAGCTGTGCGCCGCCACGGGAGATCGCTCGCTCGCTGCTGTGACGGCTCTCGTTCTTCGCTG
Source organism: Fusarium oxysporum f. sp. lycopersici 4287 (assembly GCF_000149955.1). NCBI lineage: Eukaryota > Fungi > Ascomycota > Sordariomycetes > Hypocreales > Nectriaceae > Fusarium > Fusarium oxysporum. Next base: position 3,329,997 of record NC_030987.1, on the reverse strand, counting down.
CAAGAAAGAGCGCTGGGACGATCTTGAGAAGAAGCGGGTTCGCGAATCGCAAGATCTTGAAAGGGAGATGCTTGAATTATTGACAAAGGACAAAGAGGCTATGCTGGCCGAGACGGATGATGGGATGGTGAGGCAGGAAATCGAGGAGGAGAGCGATGCCAAGATTGAGAGGATGAAAGAGATCTTTGAGAGAGCAAGGGCAGATGGTGAGAAGAAGAGAGAGGTTCCAGACTGGGCCATTGACGATATCAGCTTTGGATTCATGGTTGATCCCGTCATGGTAAGTTCCTCACCACGATCGAATGCCATGCTTGCTAACAAGGTACAGACCAAGACTGGAAAGTCATACGAGCGCGCGTCTATCATGGAGCACCTCAACAGACACCATAGCGATCCTCTCACTCGCGAGCCACTTGTGCCTTCTGAGCTACGGCCAAACCTGGCGTTGAAGCAGGCGTGCGAAGAGTTCCTCGAGCAAAACGGTTGGGCTGCCGATTGGTAGTAGAAAAAGCAAATGACGATGAGAGTTGGGAATCAGCGGATCGGAGGTCTTTTGATTAAAATCTTATTAAATGCTTGGAGTTTCAGGTGTTCAGAGACTTATTCCAGAGATGCTTTGGGCTTGAATAGCGTAACGTTTTGAACGAATTCATGAAAGTAATAACGGCAATTCTCCTCTTAATCTTCCACGGTCACTCATGCTATCAGTGCTGCAGCCAGTCGTTTCATAAATAATATGTTTTAAACGTATACAACTGATCCTTATTCATCATGTCGTGTTACTATCCTCCACTGACCCGGCCATCATGTCCCACAGCAGTTTTGTATATAAAGGGAGTCATCAAGCTCGCGCTCCGTCCAAGACATGTCTATACCCTACTTAACCAAGGCGTGACGACATTATACAATCGCTATGCAACCGAATAACCCAACCAAGCGATCCCAGTAGTCCAAAAGAAAAGAACACCAATAGCGCCGTGCAAATGCATGTTTTCCCCCTTCTTACTCAAAGCACCACCCCGAATGCTGACATTACCCATCGGATTTGCCCCTAGAGAAAAGATGGGCCCGGCTGGCTATCGTCCTTGACGAGTCCGGCCCGCTCTTCCTCCGTTGGGTCCGCGACGTGTGATGTTGATCTAGACGATGAGTGAGGCCGCCGGAAAACGTTATGGAATGAAAACTGACGTCGTGTCGTATCCTGAGGTTGTCCATGAGGCGGGGGCGTCGGAGGCGCTAGGCTGTCACCACTTCGGAATGACGCCCCTCGGTACTCAGTATCCTGTCCGTTGTACTCGTGCTCCCGAGTTTGACCATAGTAAGCGGCGTGTTCTTCGTCGGCCTTATCCCGGGGGACGGCAATCTCAGTCAGGGGGACCGGGTGCATCGGGCTGCGGGGCCGGGGTTTATCGTCTTCATGATCGTCGTTGGCGTGTCGGCCTGAGAAGTTGGTGAAGCCTCGGGCTCTACCTCGGATGGTACCTGCAATGCTAGAGAAGAGTGTGTTTGTTTCCTGACGGTTGTTGTCGTCGTCGCTATCGTCTCCGTCTTCGACCGGTGGGAACTGCGACATGCCTAAAGGTGGATGTTGTCTTGGACTGCTTGGTCTTACAGCAAAACGGGGTGAGGTGGGCGGCATCGGTGGTGGAGGCGATGTTACCGATCCTGCCCTAGAGCTGCTAATCGTTCCGGTCCTGAAAGTCATTGTTCGTCTTCTTCTCAAACCATCCCATTCCCACTCCGGCTGCTGTCCATCCTCTCGGATAGGGTCCATTGTGTCCATCATCATCTTTTCCTCGTGGAGTCGCTTGAGCTCTTCGGCTTCCATTCTAAGTCGTCGCTGAGAGATCTGTCGCACGATGGCAGCGGCTCCGCGGATGGCATCGGCCTTGGGTTCCGACTCTGGCTGTTCCTGCTCGGCAATAGTCTGGATCTGATCGAGGTCGCCGCTGAAGACTGCTGCGTCGGGCACATCCTTTGCGGATTTTGAGAGCTGCAGTAACACTACTCCGGAACAAATTGTTAAGAAACCTAAAACAACGGTGACGATAGACTGGGCAGTGCCCTTGAAACCTTGGAAAAGAATTGCTGACGTGATAATAGTCGTACTGGTAAAGTAGACGTAATATGTCGGGGTAACGAGGGCTGCGTTATAGATGTTGAGCGCTTTCTGTGATGAGCTGTTAGTGACTGAGATAAAACGGAGAGCTGGGCTCATACGTTGAGATAAATGATCTCCGTCAATAATGTGCCAATGACAAAGACGAATAAAACCCATAGGAACCATTCCTTGTACTGAGGTTTGCCCCCGATCCAAGCAATGATGGCAGCACCCAGTCCTTGAGTCGAGACGACACTGAGTCCACCAATCCAACTGCAGATTGAGATGTATACCAACATATTCTTGTTACCATATCTTGGCCCAGCCCATAGTGCAGTGGCGATAGAACCAACTATGATAAGGCCGGCATAGGTGAGGAATCCGGGTGTAATAAAGTATTTCTGCATCTCTTGAATATCGCTGACGGATGATGTATGGGGAGCATTCATAACAATAACAACCGAGCCGACAATGCAGAGGAAGCAAGCAACTTTTCCGACCATGCTGAGGCGCTCTTTGAGGAAAATGGCTGAAAGAATAGCTGTGATAACAACGGACAATGCGCCCAGAGGAGTGACGAGGATTGCATCGGTGAAGGCGTATGCGACAAAGTTGAGGATTTCGCCAATGATCATAAGTGTCATTCCCGCCCACCAGTAGAAGTTTTTGAGGTATCCATATCCTTCTCCAGCGACCTCATTGTATTTTTCGTTGGCGCGCAATAATCCGACTTTCTTTAGAACGAAAGAGATACCGATAAAGACACCAGACCCAACAGCCAAACCAATACCAACGGGTTTATAGAATCCAGGTCGATCGCTCGGGTCGCCGCCGAGGCCGCCACTTCGTGCGAAGATATCGGCGTCCATTGCGGTTCGATAGTCGATGTTCAAAACGGAGACGGAGAGGGAGGAGGAGAGTCGAAGCGGAAATCTAGACTCTATTTAGGACCACATGTGCGATGGTGACGGTATCGGTTGCGGCAGCGACGAAGGACTCTGGTTTATAGGGGGTTGAAGCAGACTATAGCGATATAAGCTCATAAGAATGACGAACAATTGAAAGTAAGAGCTGCGGGGAAAGTGAGATAAGGTAATTCTAGGAAGAGAATATACAAGAAGAAAGGTTGAGAAATCAAATAGTCTGTCTAGTGCAGGGCTCTGAAGATACTGTACGAAAGTAAAGAAGAAACCTTGGAAACGGCGTCGTACACACCAGGCCCAGCCAGCTTGTGATGAAAGAGCCTAGATGAATGTGGGTGGGCTCCTGAGACACCCAAAAGAACAAGTATCGGTACATGCGATACCCATTTAGGCGCTGTCCCCGCTGCAACCTGCCAACTTCCAGTGGTCCCCAGCCAACCACTTCACTCAAACCTAAACAAGCTACAGAACAAGCTCCTCCATCTGCTGTTACCGGCCCATTGGGCGGAGATCTTAGCGTTGTAGACATCAACAAAAAGAAGACATCTATGTACCTCGTGGTTCGGCATGTCAGTGACAGTCAATACCCCGAGGCCGAAATAAATGAGAGATCAATTATACTTTCCTTGGTCACGATTAATTAATTAACTAATTACTACCGGGGCATTCCAAGTTTATGACCGAAATGTCATGGGTCATCACCCGCTCAACGGGCTCTTGGACCAACGGGCGCTAAACAAATCGACGTCAGCACCTCATCCATGATGAGCCTGAAACCCATGAGACCTGTGAATCTGGGCTGCTTCAGTGGCTGCTGATGACTTGTAGATATTCGATAGGGGTCCTTGTATCGATCGATGCTTGACCTGCCCATCTCGGTAAGCCCTTGGCGCAGCATTTGGGGATTTCGATGTACAGGTACTTGATGGCCCTCCGCCCCCAAAAAAGCCACTTACATACGTACGTCGAGGGGCTAGATGACGATGAAGCATTGCGCATCTCCTGGCCAAAACCCATTCCGTTGGAGACGGAGTCTAAAAGTTGAAAATTCTTCCTCTTAGATTGATCAAGTTGACCGCTTCTACTCACCCGCACGCTCTGTAGAACAATACTGTCAGCTGTACTGAGCTTGACCGCTGAATAACGAATGTTCTTACTGAGCTGATGGTGGCTTCAAAACTGTTAGGCCAAGGCGGACTCTACTCAAGCGCATCCGCCAACGTGGGGTGGCCCCAGGGAGCAAGAAGACCTCTGACGTTGAACCAAAGTGTCAAAAATACCTAACCTAAGCTCCCCTAAAATCTATACCCGATTTACTCAATTCTTTTTGTCACTTGGAATAGAGGTCCTAAGTTTTCTTGCCTCCCCTTGGGTGGTCGTTCGGTAGAATCTGGACCCAAGGTCTGGGGTTCTTTCAGCTTTCGATGCTCAAACTATGACACTCACTGAAATCTATCTCATCCTATGGACTATCGTGCTATGTAAGATCCGTGTCCGTTGGAGTTTATATCGTCAAAAGATGTGATCAGCACTATTCATCAACCATGTCAATGTCTCCCGAACCCTCCGGACCACAGCACCCATCTCTCCCACTGCACTAATGTCTGGCCTTGAGTCTCTCACAGCCAGTAAAATGGGACTCTCCGCAGCTATTTCTGTCTCGGGACGACGCTGCATGCACACACGACTCAGCCTGTTTCGACTCCACACACCAACTGCACATGTGGTGTTTCAGAGAATGTTATTTTTTTGCCCAGTGATCGACAGCGAATCGATAAGTTTCAATGTCTCAATTTGCAGGTGGGTCGACAAATCGGCCGGCTGGATGCCCTGAGGAAGCATTTGAGTTCCAAAGTTCCATTAATGTTAATCAAGCGAGGCTCGCTTGATACGAACACGAACTAGGGCTAATGCTACATGCCGTAGTTTTGTAGAACTACAAGAAGGTATGAATCCTTTGTAGTTGACCGCTCTTATAGTGGGCAGATATTCAAGACTTCGGGCGATTATAGTACCATCTAGTCATGTCTCTGTCATCAGACTCACGACTATAGCGTGCTGTCATGCAGCTTGACGGACCGTTTAAGCTGCATCTGCGTGGCGTCAAGGCTTAAAGAATATCATGTGGCTTATGCTAAGTTAATCCATAATACATACAACTATGCCGTTTCCTATTATGTAAAGGGGGTATCTCGATCTTGTATTCATAAATGCCATGATGCAACCCATTCCACTGAAGGCTGAAGTTCCCATCTCTTGCTATCCATATCATGCCATGCCATATCGTGCTATTTCTTCTGAACCGGGTCAATCTCTTTCAGCCACTTCTTAACTCTCTCATCCAGAGGTAGCTTCTTGGCCTCCCCTTCGCTCATCTTCTTAGCAAATTGCTCTTTCAACTTCTTTTGAAGAGCTAATTTCTTCGCGTTTTCCTCTGCATGTCTGGCCCTATTTCTGGCGTACATTTCAGCTATTTGTCTTCTTTTTCTCGCCTGATGCTCCACTAATCGCTCAGGAGGAACAGGCTTGCCGGTATGTTTCTTAACCTTGTTCCAGAAAAGCATATGCTGCTGCTCGAAGTTGTTATGAGCACTGTTGTACACCATGATCCGGCCTTGGCTTTCGACCAGTTCCTTGAATACAATGCTGTACTCACTCCTCGTGGCTGTCTTGGAGAATCTGAGGCCCATGTCGATGACGGCGCATGCCAGTTCCTTGGAGCCGGGGAGGTCGAAATTGATTGCCATGAGAAACGATTGTGCCTCGGGATGAAGTGCGTGCAGAGGAGTGCCTAGGAGAGCTGACCGGACGATTCTAGGGATGAGTGATTTGGGTATTTCCTTTCCGCCGTATTGTTGCCACTCAGGTCGGGCTGAAGGAGACGCCACCGGATCCTTCGTTTCTGAAGTTTGTGGTTTGGGGGGTTCTGATACTCCGGATGTATCTATCTTCTGTCGTTTGGCCGGGTTTCTTGAGGGAGGGCATGGCGTTTCTTCGTGTGACAAAGCTCGCTTCCTGGTGATGGGCTCTGGTTCCGCATTCTCAACTGGCATGTCGAGGACAAGAAAGCGCAGAGAACCATATGAGCTCACGTCGTCAAATGCATCATATAAGCCGTCCTCCGTTGAATCATAAACATCTCCATACTCCTCATCTTCCTCTTCCTCCTCCCCCTCTTCGTCGTCTTCTTCTTCCTCTTCATCTATTCTCTCATTCTCTTCACCCTCTTCATCATATTCATACTATGAACGTCAGTCTCACCCTGGTAAATGAGAGGAAAAGTCGATACATACACTTGTTGTGGTTTCCTCAGCTGCCTCCGCCACAAGCATAACTGTTAGAGCTGTTGCGAGATCAAGCTGCTCGCTTCGGGTCAAATCGTTCTTGATAATGTCCTGGACGACGATATTCTCGATTGTCTTTGAGTCAATTCCCGAGCCTTCCGGATACACGTTTTTCGGGTACCACGACATTTCTCTGGGCTCTATCGTACTTATTTTGATGTAAAAGTTGATGATGTCGATGGCAAGAGGTGAGATTCTGTCCTCATCATTATTTTCTAGAAGGAAATGGTTGATTTTATTCCGCCCGTCAAGGTCCGATAAGGCGATGTGTAGAGCCCAACTGGTGGGGGAAATGACCTTTCCTGACCAATCACAGCCGGTTTCACTGACGATAGGGCCGTTCTAGATTTGTGAGTGGCAGAATTTACTTGGCATGGTCGCTTATCTCGTAATTTGTGTTCCGAGGCCGAGTCTCACGAGTCGAGGCCTCTTGTTGACTAACACATGTAACCATGTGGCTTATTATTATATATCACTATTCACAACGTTAACTCAAACTGACTAACACATACTTTTCGCGTTCTTACAAATTCTCGCGTCTAAAATTCCCTTCCGCCACTTTAACGGTTTAACCAAATGCCGTAGGTCCCCAGTTTTTAAGGCTAAATGCCCCTGGCTCGCCTTAAGAATCAAGTCTGATCCTGAAATTACGGGCTCGCTTTTTTACCAGGAAACAGATCCTCCGATCCATTCTCATCTGTAGCGCTGACGGGAGAGATGTTTGAAGCGTACACGGTCCTATCAGCCTAGCCATGGCCCTAGCTTTAAGAGGTTTACTCCCAGCATTAGCTGTTTGAGGACGATACAGCGCATTGAACAGCACCCGGGATGAACCAATGGCTTATATGGAGTGAGATAGAGATACAGGGGATCCTTCGTGTCCAGATGGAGTCTTGATCGCCTTAAATCAACTTTGAATCCTTATTTAGGGATTCTCTTTCCTGGAACTCTCGTATCTGAGCTTTGCTAGCTTGCTCCTTCGTGCCTTTGCATCTGTCTCTGTCTCTGTCAGTCTTCGTCTTTGCATTCGAGTTTGCGCAGGCGCAGATCTATCCACTTGAATTACATCCACTTGAAGTTATATATCAATCGATTGTCGTAAGCCCTTCCTACAATGGCCAACAAGAACGCAAAGTCTCTCTACGAGGCTATTCCGGAATGCATTAGCGGATGCTTCGACATCAGTGTTGCTACTACTGGCTGTGCCAAGGACGACTACGACTGCTGGTGCTATAAGCCGAATCATCAGACCATCGTTGATACATTGGAGCAATGTCTCTCAAATAAGGAAAGGAAGACGAAAAAGAAGTGTACTGAAGATGACGAGTTCGGTATGTAGTTGTCGGCTCGGCATGCGAATCCATCACTAACATAGGTTAGAATATGAGAATAGTTACTGGAAGATCTGCGAACAATACTGGGAACCTTACGGAACTGCTACCGAACCAAAATCATTATCAACTGCTGTATCATCTACAGCTTCAGCAGCGTCGACAACACTCAAGGTCTCGACAACAGTCGCCACTACTGCGTCATCTGAAGAGACAGCCGCCGCGGAAGAATCTACCTGGACGAGCCTTGCACCAACTGAGACTGGCGATTCCGAGCAAGCACAAGCATCTGACGAAGCAGACGCAGTGACACCTACTCACAGCGGTCTATCACCAGGAGGAAAAGCCGGAGTGGGCGTTGGTGTTGCAATTGGTGTTATCCTTATCGGTATTGCCGTCTTCCTCTGGCTGCGCGAGAGGAAACGAAGACGCTCAGTCGAGGAGCAGCTGAGAATTGTCGAGATAGAGAATGCCAACGCTTCTCAAGAAGGATACTATGCTAGCAAGGGCTTGTACGAGATGGAGGGCGACCGACCTCATGCGGAGGAACTTCGTGGATGTATGAGAACGCCAGAGCTTGGTGCAGCAGAGACGACAAAGTCAAGCAGCGTGACACACGTCGGACCCGTGAGTCCATCTGATAACGATAGGGACTCGTCGTTCTCGACACGGAGTCAATCGTGGCCTATTTCTCCTGAGAGTCCAGGTCGTCAGGAGTCAAGGGGTTTGGGTGAGATAACGGACAATAAAACGGCCACGCCAGCTGCTCCTTGAGGCGTTATTGTCGTTGATGATTATCACATTCTTTTCTGTACAAACTTACTTACACAATTCTTCTTATTCTTCTTTCCAACGATTTGACATTGCTGTCAGTGGTGAAAGGAGGACTCAAACGAAAAGCCCCCACTCGTTGGTATTGACATTGGGATCGATAATTGAATCATGGTTTTTGGCTGTTTGAATTGCTGGAGTTGGGCCTGGAAATTACTGGTATAAAACGCCAGGCTCGGTGGCATTCTCTAAATTTTGACCCAGTCAACATCACCATCGATATCGACATCGACACCGACACATCCATTTCAGCAACAGTTTGTCGATCCGATCAAACTTCAAGATGTCTGCAAACCGAGACACAATCATTCAGCTCCTCGAGCGCCTCAAGCAGGAGAAGCACCCTGGCGCCCAGACCCTGAAGGTATTCCTAACCACACAAACAACCTTGTACGCAGCAGAACTGACTCGAGTTAAAGGACTACATCAACGAGACCTCTAACCTCAAGGACGTCATGATGGCGGTTGTTAAGGACATCGTCGCCGCGAAGAATGCTCTCGGTCTCACTGATGGGCGTGCTGCCCGACTCAACTCTTGCCGCGAGGAGCTCTGCTACGCCTTTGTAAGTCACTCTCTTCTCTTTACTGCTGTCCATGCTGATAAGATATAGGACAAGCACTGCCGCACCACCGAGGATGGCTACGACCGCCTCTACCACCCTCGATTCACCTGCCGCATCCAGACCTTCAAGGTTCTTGCTGCCGAGGATCAGGTTGAGGTCGTTCTCCGAATCCCGGCCCGCGAGTACAACGACTCTCCACACGTTCTTGAGCCTGGCAAGTGCGAGGTCTCCCTCATTGTGAAGGAGAACTAGCTAAGCGCTCGCTCTTGATTTTGACCCGACTTGGAGCTTGGGAAATCATCACACAGGGTGTAGACAGAGACAGAGGCATAGAAAACACAGCGAGATCAGGTGGTTCGGACAGACTTCTAGCTATAGAATCAAACTTGGTGTTTGCTTAGGACTCACTAAAATCATCTCTAAATCATTAATGTTACTTGTGATAATGATTATGTCTTCCATGGCGGGGGATAATAATCGATGACGATCTCGCCAACAGACGATAACACTTATATTTAGCCAATTACTTGGAACAAAATACGAGTACTATGCAATAAAATCTGATTCTAAGTCGAAGAAGGTTTGCTTTTTGTTCCATCCTTGGTCTTTTAGTGCAGCTGGGAAGTTAGCATGAGCTTGATATTAGGAGTACTGTTCCCCCTTCTCCACTATTTTATCTCACTACCAAATCTCCCTCTTTCAACATCGGTCCTATACTCCTTCGATTCACAAACAACACCCAAAAAATGGACGCGAGAGTCAATAACTCCAATGAAGTGAATGAAGCAGAAGCAAATGTGGCACCTCTTGCCCCTTTTAGCTGTCTCCTTTGTCGGAAAAGCAAACTGAAGTGTGACCGTACAAGACCCTCCTGCAGCCGATGCAGCAAGCAAAGCTATGATTGCGTTTATTCCTTATCAAGGCAACCGTACCAAAGCAAAAGCCGTGGCCAGGCAAAAGAATTGGAGGCTAGACTAGGTATGTGGTGTCACTGCTCACTAGCAGAATAATAGCTAACTCAGTTACGATAGGATGCCTGGAGAGATTGCTACAGAGTTCGCAAGAGACAAGGGCATCCTTCACCGATGGCAGCCAATACAGGTGCAACTCTATTGCGACTGTTGGCAACACGCCGACTAGTCAAGATGAAGATACCCTCGTTAGGTTGGGCCTATATGAGGAGACACCTCCTCGGGAACTCATCGAAACACTGTATCACGCCCTCGCATACACTACAACCCGTCGTTCGGCTTTAGTAACAACTGGACCAGAATGAACATATACTTCGCCAGAATCCATCAGGTAACACCCCTGCTACATCGCCAGAGATTCATGGCACCCCTCTTCCTGCCGGACCATATGAAGCCTCCAATGTGTCTTCAATACATCGTCATGGCCTCTGCCGCTGAGACATCCGACGCCTACCGCCACCTGGGCATGATATTCTACAAGCGTGCCATAAAATATCTTCGAAGTGACGATTTAGGTGTATGTGACGGCTGTATCCATTCAAGACACTTGCTGAGCAAAGAACACAGGACCTCAGTGAAAGCTCAATATCTCTAGGACATGTACAAGCTCGGGCTCTAATATCGTGCTTCGAAGCCGAGCACTCTATGTTTTCAAAGGCTTCTATAACACTTTGTTCTGCCATTAGAGCTGCACAGATGCTAAACCTGCATCAAGTTGACATAACCAGACCGGATAGGGGCCAACATGTTGACTGGATAGAAGTTGAAGAACGACGTCGCACATGGTGGACCATATTCTGCTATGATCGGTTTACTTGTGCCACGACTGGATGGCCGGCGCTTATACATGACCAGAATGTAAGTTTCCCATCAAAACCTTTCGAACATACCGTTGAATGATTTTTAAGATCAGAACTCGACTTCCAGCCTCAGAGGAAGCTTATACGAACGGTCAGGAAGAGCACACGCGCTTCCTAGGAGACCAATTACTCGAGTCTGAACCACACTCTACATTTGCGGGAGCAGTGCTTGCAGCGCACATCTTCCACCGCACTATAGAACATACTGGAACGAATAACAGCCAGGATCAAGAGTCTCAGGACTTCAAAGGAGACCTGTACTGGCAGAGACATAAAAGCATTGACAATGATCTCAAGTTCATGTTATTGATGCTGCCAAAGAATCTGTGTCTTCCTGCCAACTACAGGACTCACAACGCCATTTTTGTCAACGTCATGTTACAAACGGCCACTATCTGCCTTCATCGAGCAGCTTTGTGGAGGATGAAGTCGAATTTACAGGGGCTACCGAGTTACCTGATCCGACTATCTCAAGATCGGTTGCTTCCAGCAGCGGAAGAGATACTCACCATTTTTAGAATGATACCCGATCTTGGTGCGACTTTTACTAACCCCCTTATTTGTTTTGCTGCATATATGGCTGCTCTAGTATTTATGGCAAGCACATCTCCGACAGACCCTGATGGAGAACATGGGCAGAATCTAGACTTCATACTCAAGATCTTGGTTGCTTTTGGTAATACAAATCTCGTTGCTAATGCCTTGGCGAATGAAATTGTCAAGGAAATGAAGCAATGCGGTATCACATCTCGTTCCATGAACAAGGTTGGATACCAAGGCTCTTTTCTGGCTATACCGACACTTACAATACATCCTAGGTCAACTTACAAGAGACGCCACTAGATATTCCATTACTCGCTACGCAGCGTCTATATTCCTGTCAACAGAGTTCATGCTCTTGAGGGTGCTGGTAAACAGATATCCTGGATATCACATTCTCAAGATCATCGGATAAGACCTCGAAGATGAACACCACTATTATTACAACCCTAATGACAATTACGACTGTATCTTCAGCCTCATAATATGCAATGAAACGAGACTCAGACAGACCACCCCTAACAACCATCTCAACTATTTGCGAGCAAAGTCGCTTTCTGTCTCAAGCCAAGTTCCGAATGTCATCAACTCGGGGTACTCCTTTCTTAACGCCTTCAAATTCGCACCGAAACCCTGGTCCTTGAACCACTTGAACATATAACCCAACTCCTTGACCATCGCCATTATTGGGTAAACAACAAGACTATAGGTGTATGGAAGATCGCGGCCCGTCTTCTCCTTGAAGATTCTTTCAAATTCCTCGAGCGTCAGTTCGTCACCTGCAAGTGACACGGCGCGACCCGCGTATTTCTCCGGCTTAAGGAAAGCTTGTGCGCCAGCGACGCCCACATCGGTCACTGTGACGAGTTGAAGAGGTTTATTCTTGACAACCAGCTTCCATGCTGTGACGAAGGACCTTCCTAGGAAATTGTCCGTCAAGTTCTCCATGAAGGCCACAGGTCGAATGATGAACCATTGCATATCAGTACCAGTGGTACGGGAAATCAAGTGCTTCTCAATCTCGTGCTTTGTAATAAAGTGAGGAACTTGAGTTGGGTTGTGCAGAGAGTCTTCGCCGTGTCGGTCAACTGAAGTGTAGACAAAGAACTTGACCCCAGCATCCAATGCAGCATCGACAAGACCCTTTCCTTGGGCTACTTCAGCGCCATCTCCTTGACCCATAGGGGACTAGTGACAAGATCATGTTAGCATCTCAATTCTGCCCATCAATAAGGGGGCGTACTTACTTGAACACTGAAAACTCCCCAGATAGGTTGTTTTGTAACTTCACTGGCATTTTTGAAGATTGTGGTGGCGTCAGATAAGTCTCCTTGTACAAGCTTGATGTTGGATGATTTCTTGAGGAGCTTCTGGGCTGAAGGAGAATTTGGGTTTCTGCTGACAGCGAGAATCTCCACATCGGCATTCTGCTTGACGAGTCGGTCAAGAACAGCACCGCCTTGTTTTCCGGTTGCTCCAGATATGAGAATCGTTCGTGACATTTTGATATGTTTAAGTTGCCTACTTCTGATGCAGAGGATGAAGCAGTAATGAAATGATGAGATACTGGTTATAATAGTATAAACTGATGAATGAAATATCTAATGAGGGTGATCTATCAAACCTGTTATATAGTAATTTCCAACGAAAAAGCCAGCCATCACGATCTGTAATAATTGCGATGAGATTGTGTCTATTATAAAGCAGATCAGTGGCCGGTGCCCGAATACACCGAAGCTATGATGGCTACAGTCTCGGCTCTGTAACAAAAGACGGCTTGACTAGTATTGAGCTCCGGTGTAAGAGACGGCCGAAAGAGTGGAGACGGATTAACTTCGCCCTCCGAATTGTGCGGTTCCGTCCCGACACAGCTCCGATGGATCAATGATCATCGGCAACACCAACGGCCAATTACGAATGTGGATCTTTGATGGCAGCGGTATCATGAAGCCATCAGTGACATATATTTAGATCTGACCTATGATCGATGTCAATAGAGACGGCAAAAATTCGTCGTTTTGCCGAGAACCGGTGAAACCATTTACATGAGTCGAATTCTTTAGATATTGGTATTCGAGTTGTGGCAGCATCCTGCTTCTTGAATCCACCACCTCGGGTGATCATCATTCGATACAATCGCAAACTATTCATGAAAATGGAAACTTCGAAACTCAATGCGCATTTTCGGTGGTTTTATTCTAATTCTGGTAGTTCATCGTGCCACAGAACATGTCGAGATTATCTAGATGAGAACTCAATTCCAGTCTACGACGAGCGTTATCGGCGTAATAAGGTAAAGAAGTGCAATATTCTGAATTGCCACTGGTAACTGAAAAGTGAAGCTCCTTAAATCACGAGACAGAAATGAATAAGAAACAGGTATATATCCCAGAGTTGGCACTCCAGGCGCTGATGCGCCTTATATCTTGCTGTGTACTGTGCATCACACTGTCTGATACTGTGCTCTACAACCAAGGGTCGGCAATTTGTGGATGCGTTTTGAAGCTTCACCCGAACAACACTATCGCGACCCGTGAAACCATTGGGAGCTGGCCCGGCCCAGCATCACTTCCCAGCCATGTCTGCCGCTCTCTTCAGATCACGAGCTGCCGTCTCCGGCACCCGAATTGCTTCCTCCGCTCGTCCTGCCATTCCTAGGTCACAGCTCGTCCAGCGCCGCAACGCATCATCTTCCTCTTCGGCTGGTGACGGAGCTGCTCTCAAGCTTGCTCTCTATGGCACTGTTGGTGCTGTTGCTCTATACGGCTCATACCTCTACGCTACCGATACCCGCGCTTTCTTCCACCGTTGGGTCGTTCCTCCATTCATTCGCTGGGCTTTCCCCGACGCTGAGGACGCTCATCATGCCGGCACCACAGCGATGAAGGTGACTTATGAGTTTAACCTTCACCCTCGAGAGCGTGATACGACCCTCGACTCTCCTGAACTCGCCGTCAATGTATTTGGAACTGAAGTGTCGAACCCAATTGGCATCTCTGCTGGTCTTGACAAGGATGCTGAGATCCCAGATGTGCTATTTGAGCTTGGAGCTGGTATTGTCGAGGTTGGCGGCTGCACTCCTCTTCCTCAAGAGGGCAACCCAAAGCCTCGAGTTTTCCGTGTTCGCAGCCTTGATGGCATGGTGAACCGATATGGTCTGAACTCTCGCGGAGCCGACGACATGGCTATTCGACTTAGGGATAGACTTCGACGATTCGCCCGATCTCTTGGTGTGACTGAGAAGGATGTTCTCAATGGAGAGGCCAATGTTCCGCCTGGAAGTCTGCGCAAGGGCCGTCTTTTGGCTGTTCAGATCGCCAAGAACAAGGAGACGGACGAGCGGGATGAGAAGGCTATCGCCGATGACTATGTATACTGTGTGCGAAGACTAGCTCGCTACGCTGATATTCTGGTCGTCAATGTCAGCAGCCCTAACACACCTGGTCTGCGTGACCTTCAGGCTACCGAGCCCCTGACCCGGCTTCTCAGCGCTGTAGTTGACGAAGCTGCCAAGACTGACCGAAAGCAAAGGCCCAAGGTCATGGTCAAGGTGTCACCTGATGAGGATGAGGATACTCAAATGGAGGGTATCGTTGAGGCTGTTCATCGAAGTGGCGTTGACGGAGTCATCGTGGGCAACACAACTAAGAGACGAGATGGTGTTGTTCCCGAGGGTATTAAGCTCACTGCTCAGGAGCAAAAGAACCTCATGGAGACTGGTGGCTACTCAGGACCTGCTATGTACAGCCGAACACTCGACCTTGTTCGACGATACCGCAAGTTGTTAGACTCGCGCTCTTTCGCGGCAACAGCTGGATCGCCACAGAAGGTCATCTTTGCTACAGGAGGCATCACCAATGGCGAGCAGGCACGCAACATTCTCAACGCTGGCGCGAGTGTAGCCATGATCTACACAGCAATGACATATGGTGGTGCGGGTACTGTTACCAGGATCAAGCGGGAGTTAAAAGATGGCGGAAAGAATTAGACATGCTATAGCAACATTTCACGTTTTATTTGTTCGTCATAGGTATAAAAATGGGACAAGTTATGAAGTTTAAATGGTTTTTATCTGCTTATCATTTTTTTTTTTTTTTTTTTTATATTTGTCTGTTTTTAATGTCAAAACCCCCAGTACTCAAAAGGTCCAAACTTCAGACTCCTGAAGAGTCATCAGCTTCTCCATTTTCTAGCTTTCCTTGATTGGGTCCAGCCATATCAAGTGACGAAGGACTGATCATCCAAATTGGATGTCAGCACGAAAACTCCTCAACTTCAAGAAACCCAGCGCGCAAGGAGGAGTGACTTAAAAGCCAGGCTCCTTGTCGAGCCACTGACGCAGAGCGTCGGCGTAGCCTCGAATCTGGGCCTGAAGAGCAGCAATGCGCTTATCGGCGTCACTGATCTCCTTCATGGCCAGGTGAACATTGTCTGGCACTGGATGCTTGCAGGCTTGCGCAATTGCCGCCTGTGCCTCCTTCTTGTTGATGATGAGGCGTAGAGCCTCCTCCAGAGACTGTAAGGTCTTCTTACAGTCGTTAACCCATTCGCGGCACTGATTTGCCACATTGCCAGCATTGGATATCGCCTTCTTGTTGCTGATGCTCGCGTTGACCAGATAGTTCTGGTCTCGGGTAGTCTCCTTGTACTTCTTAAGCAGGATTTCATATTCCTGCTGGATTTCCTCCAGACTCCAGCTCTTACACTCCCCAGAATCCGGGAGTGTCCAATTTTGCGTTCTCAGTCTCGCCGCCTTCTTTTCTTGGCTCTTCTCCTGTTGGCGTACTGACAAGCCCCGGAGCATGCCGCGAATACCGGTGGCAGGTGCACCGTGGATGGGGTCCTCGAAAGGGTTCTGGGTTGAGGACATGATGTTAGAATTTAAGTTAATGTGAGAGCATAGGTAGGGTTTTTATTGATCTCTGAGAGACAGAGAGTTGGGAATAGAGTACTGTGGCGGTGAAAATGCTGCGAGAGGTGTTGCGAGAGGTTGTGGAGAGCTTTGCTGTGCAAGACAGGTGTAGGAAGTAAATGGTGTTTGGTGATGATTGAATAGATAAGGAGATATCGTGGCTATTTGTACCTCAAATTGAAATCATCCGCAGCTCTCTAAGCCGTCCCAGTTCGTGTGAAGACATTGATTGTGTAAATTCTGTTCCATGAAGCAACTCCCGAACGATGCCATTGTGATGGTGTTACTGAATTGTAGCGCCAGGTTCGCGGGAACCCAATAAACTGATATTCTGTTCCGATATATGTTGCTCGGATCAGTTGATGCCGATGTTTGAATGTAATGATTGTGAAGTGTTGAGTAGAACACACAATGCATGGTTTTTGAGTTCCTCTAACTGTGATCCGGTGAAACAGTCTACATAGGTGAACAAGTCGATCTGGACGTCGTTCTAGAGGTGTACATGGTTTCTGGGCTGTTCATTGGCCCTGGCTACTATCTCATTGGTCTCTTGTTTGATATGGTCGAATCAGTGTTGCAAAGTTGCTCACTAGTTAGGGGAGGTCGAGAAGGTTAGAGAACCCAATTCTCATAAGCTGAACCCCCATTTGTATACTAATAGTCGAATCTTTCCAGGTGGGAGGCCTAGGTGTTGAATAATTGTAGGAAGCTTGGACGTGACCACACCCGACGTCGGTCAAAGAACTGAAAGTCCGGCGTTTTGGAAGAAACTGCATATATTCAGAAGCCTCAAAAGAGCTAGTGAAATGAATTGTTCTGAGCATCGAGCTCAAATCCCATCAAGCCGGAAATTATCAGGGCCATAGCGATATGAGAACCGTCTCGGAATAGGAATCTGACTCCAAATCGTTAGTACTGCAATGGAGATATGTGTGGACTATCCATAACTTACAATCATGCAATATCCATAACATTAATTGCAAACGAAGAAAGGTTGGCCTGACCTGTTTTTGACCGCAATTCTAGTCGGAACTCCTTTATCAGTGTCGTGGTCCAAGAGATCGATGTCGGGGTGCCTCCTTTACCTTTGCAACTTGACCGTTATATCTATAGTACGGCGGCTCATTGTCGACTTGAGCCCTCCTGTATCTATGTAGAGAGACCGGGCCCTGAATTCTTTCGATGCTGCAATACCGAAAGGGGAGGTCTACAGGCAGCTGTTCCTGATGCTGAGATCTGGGATATATGGATTGTCGAGAAGGTTGGAATTCGCAAGACGCTAGAATCATTCCATCGTTTCTATATAAGTCACATGAAGCGGCTTAGGTAATTGCATGTCCTTTGTTTTTCTAATTCATCAACTACTAGGTAGGTAGCTACGTGCTGCTCTGTATAACAGGCGATAAATGTAGTGTAGAGACGTTCCACCAATAGATGTTAACACATACGGTCTGAAAGCATGCAAGAAGCCTAAGTGCATTCTTTTACCTCAGACAAGGGGTATGATATCACCTGCTGGCAGGAATTCAAATAGGAGGGTGCTTTGTTCGTGTATTAGACTAATAGGTATATCCATAGTTTGTCTTTGTCCTCGTAGAGAAGCATAGAGTTTACATTGACTAACAAAATGTATCGACTTTCGGGAATAACTATCTGGATCATTAAGTTGTGGACAGAGTAGTATTCCGAAACATTTACCGGGTATCAGTAGTGTCTCATGTTTATCTGGCTGCTCATCTAAGGAGCCATTCACGTGCGCTCTATCTGCACAAGGTCGCATATAAACTAAGATGGGATTTGGTTAGAGGCCTAACGCCTGAACTTCCTGTTAACAGAATAACTAACAACAGCAAACAAGAAATCAACACTCGATATTTAACTGAATCATGGGATGCGACTGCTGTGGCCCTCCAGCATCAGCTGCGGAGTCGGTCACCGCTGAGACACCTCCTCCAAGCGGTATCGGAAGTTGCAAGGATGCTTGCTGCGATGGAGATGACGCTGCGACTGAAGTTAAGGATGAAGAGCCAGTGAATAAAGAACCGGCTGATGATTGCTGTGCTTCTGGTAGCTGTGAGAAGCCGAACAAGGATGACGCACCGGAATGCTGCCGCGGAAAAACAAGCCCATGCTGCAATGCTTCTTGCATTGACCGGATCGCCATACGAGAGTGCGAGCTGAGTGCTTCTCACAAGCGTAAGTTCCGGATACTGAAAAGCACTGCTAGCGGCACATTGCTAACACTTTGCAGCGGATGCAACGGGTTGCGGCAGCTCTAGCTCCAGCTGCAATGGCGCAGCCGACGGCAAGGCATGCAGCAAGCACAGTCTATCTGCTCTCGACCGCTATGGTGCAACTCTGAAGGCACTCGGATGTATCTGCCGCGCTCTCATTGCTCTGGGTCAAGAGTCTTGCTGTGAGACCAAAGGCCGCTCTGCTATCGCCAAGCAATGCTCCAAGAAGTCGTCTTCCCGCTCTCTGATCCGCACATCAACGGACTCTTGCTGCAGCACCGGCTCTGTTACGAAAGAAAAGGCTGCGCAGAACCGTCTTCGCTTGCGAAATGGTTCCAATGAGAGTACCAGGTCCGCCAAACAGCCCTCTGTCAAGGAGAGCTGCACTAAGTCGTGCTGTTCCGTTGTTAGACCCGACCAAGAAGCAACCCCTAAGAATTGTATCAGCTCATGCTGTTCGGTGGATAACGGCAAATCCAACTGTCCTGAACCTAAGCCGGTCAAAGACAAAGACAAGGACGGCTGTTCTGGTGGATGTTGTTCCAAGAAGGCTGCACCCAAGGTTCAACCCACTGAAAAGAGTTGTGTCAGCAAATGCTGCAGCAATGGTGAACTTTCCAAGAAAGCTGCTGAAAACGACGGGTGTCCCGATAAATGCTGCACCAGTCAGCCCAAAGAACCCTCTACTGCTAAGAATAGGTTGATGGCTGAAGTTGAAAAGAGCAACTGCACCAAGTCCTGCTGTGACGAGGAAATAGCGGCGATCGTCAAGGAGCTGCCCAAGTCCACCTGTGTAAGTTCCCGCTGCAAGCCAGCTGAGAAAATTGTCACCAAATCTTCCGACAGCTGTGCCGATTCTTGCTGCGAGAAGGCTCCATCTGTCACCTGTCGAGACTCTCCGGCGGATGCTTGTTGCGTTTCTACGCCGCCCGATAAGGGAATGAAGGTCGAAACAACTCAAAATCCCGAAGATATAGAGAATCAGGCAACAGGAAAAGAGCATGTGGTTCTTAGCATCTCCGGCATGACATGTACTGGCTGTGAGACTAAGCTCAACAGAACTCTCGCTACAGTCCCAGCTGTCAATGATCTGAAGACCAGTCTCGTTCTCTCGCGTGCCGAGTTCAACATGGATCTGAGGCTTGGTTCAGTTGATGAGGTTATCAAGCATCTTGAACGAACCACTGAGTTCAAATGTGAAAGACTTCAGACGAAGGGATCTAGCTTGGAATTCATCGTGAATGGCAGCACGTCTGAGTTTATTGTCCAAACATGGCCTGAAGGAGTTCTGGATATGAGTCTTGTCGACAAAGATACTGTTCGAGTCTCATTCGATCCCAAGATCGTCGGAGCGCGAGACCTTGCTGAAAGATCTTGGGACCCTCCAGTTAAACTTGCTCCTCCTCGTGGTGATTCGTCACTTGAAGCAGGTAGTAAACATGTTCGCCATGTTGGCTACACTACTCTCTTGTCTGCTGTTCTGACAATTCCTGTTCTGGTCATGGCTTGGGCTCCGCTTCGTGAGAAAGAGGTCGCATACTCTTCGGCTTCCGTGGCTTTGGCCACCATTGTTCAGGTTGTAGTTGCTGGGCCTTTCTACCCCAAAGCCATCAAGGCTTTAGTCTTTTCTAGAGTCATTGAGATGGACTTGTTGATTGTTTTGAGCACAAGTGCAGCCTACGTCTTTTCGGTTGTTTCATTCGGCTACCTCATTGCTGGCAAACCGCTTTCGACTGGCCAGTTCTTCGAAACTTCTACTCTGCTAGTTACGTTGATCATGGTCGGACGATGGGTTGCGGCCCTTGCCCGCCAGAAGGCAGTTGAGTCCATCTCTATCCGATCACTCCAGTCCTCGACTGCCATTCTGGTTGACGAGAAGGCCGACACAGAGCGGGAGATAGACGCCAGACTTCTTCAGTACGGCGATGTCTTCAAGGTTCTACCAGATACTAGGATCCCGACAGATGGAACAGTCATGAGTGGGTCGTCTGAGGTCGATGAATCGATGCTTACAGGCGAGTCGAAATCCGTGGAGAAGCATTTCAAAAGTGTTGTCATTGCAGGTTCCATCAATGGCCCAGGAGTCATGACAGTTCGCCTCAACCGCCTGCCTAGTGACAACACCATCAACGCGATTGCTGCGATGGTTGATGAAGCCAAGCTTTCAAAGCCCAAGTTGCAGGATCTAGCAGACCGAGTGGCCTCATATTTCGTCCCCGTGGTTGTTGCGTTGACTATTATTACTTTTGTTATTTGGGTTGCGATCGGCATAACAGTCCGTGGTTATGGTGGTTCTAAGGCAACTACAGAGGCAATCACCTACGCCATCGCTGTTCTTATCGTATCCTGTCCCTGTGCGATCGGCCTGGCAGTTCCAATGGTCATAGTGATCATGAGTGGAGTCGCAGCAGAAAGAGGTATCATCTTCAAATCTGCAGATGCTATCGAAGTTGCTCATAAGACATCCCACGTTGTTTTTGACAAGA
Source organism: Fusarium oxysporum f. sp. lycopersici 4287 (assembly GCF_000149955.1). Lineage (NCBI taxonomy): Eukaryota > Fungi > Ascomycota > Sordariomycetes > Hypocreales > Nectriaceae > Fusarium > Fusarium oxysporum. The sequence continues at coordinate 3,308,901 of NC_030987.1, read as the reverse complement.
CTGGGACTTTGACTCAGGGAAAGCTTTCTGTCGTTGCAAATGAGTGTATCGATGAAAGTACTCTTCCTCTCCTTTTGGGTCTGATCGAGAACAGTCGTCATCCAGTCTCCATGGCTGTGACGGGCTACCTCAAGGGTATTGGCATTGAACCTTCGGTTGTGGATGATCCCAAGAGTTTGACCGGCAAAGGTGTCGAAGCGGTCGTAAAAGGACAAAAGCTGAAAGCTGGAAACTCTACCTGGCTTAATCTCTCAGATGATCATCTTGTTCAGCCTATGCTTTCTCAGGGTCATACCGTCTTTTGTTTCATAATCAACGACAAGTTGCAAGCTGTGTACAGTCTTCAAGACGAACCTCGAAAGGATGCCTTTGCAACGGTTGAAGCCCTGCATATTCGAGGCATTTCAGTTCATGTTGTTTCTGGCGATGATGATATAGCTGTTCAAAGCCTGGCATCCAAGCTGAACATCCCACGAGACAATGTCCGCTCAAGAACTTCACCATCTGGAAAGAGGGACTATATCCAAACTCTCCTCGGTACCTCCACTAATCGCAAGAAACCAGTTGTCGTCTTCTGTGGCGACGGTACAAACGATGCAGTAGCACTCGCCCAAGCCACCATCGGTGTTCACATGAACGAAGGCACAGATGTAGCACAGTCCGCAGCAGACGTCGTTCTTATGCGTCCCGCTCTAAGTGGCATTATCACTACGATAGACGCGAGTCGAAAGTCTGTCAACCGCATCAAGTTCAACTTCTGCTGGAGCTTTGTGTACAACACTTTTGCCGTTCTTCTCGCTGCTGGTGCTTTCGTCAATGCCAGAATTCCACCAGAGTATGCGGGTCTTGGAGAACTGGTGAGCGTTTTGCCGGTCATTCTTGCGGCTGTGCTTCTGCGTTGGTCGAAGATCTAGCTAGGATATTGAGAATCAACTTTGTAACAGCACAGCTTCTGTTGACTCACATTTATCTTCGACCAGAAGCCCTGTAGCTGAATATTTCTTTCACGTTACGCTTGAATTTCGACCAGCACAATGTTGCACGCCTGTCGTTACCGGTCTTTACAGTCTTGAATTTCGACAAGAAAAAGCGTCCTTGGGCGCCCAGAAAACATCAGTACCCTTCTATCCAAGCTCCATGATGAGCTTCTTTAAACTACTGCGAGTTCTAACACAAATTTGGAGAGGGCTGGGGAGATATTCGCTCAGCGTCTTCTTCTCTTAAACATTCACTCGCTTTTACTACGTAGGCAGATAGTCTTCATTGTTCGCCAACTTGGCTTTGTTGCAACAGTGAAGTTAAACTGAGCAATGGAATTGACTCATATAGTGCCTCCCACCAGGTGTCCCTGGTCCCGAATTGTGATCTCACAGTGAAATGGTTCGATATCCTATCCTCTACACGCATTGGCCTTGAGCTTATCACAAGTACACGATCTGGCATTTATAGGTAACAAATTTCTCTTATTCATACTGCCAGAGTATAAATGCTTCCCCAGAAGTGGGCAAGAGCTCAGTTCATGCCTCCAACCATTATTACCCCCGAAGTCCGTTCCTTATTTTACAATATTAGTATTACATAATTATGCCTTCAGACCAACAAATGAACAAACTCTCGACGATCTGCTGAAGCAATCGCTAGAAATCAAATACCGAAACTCAAGATCCAAATACAAGTCCCCATGGTAACTCAGCTAGCCACACCCAGCAAGAGAAAATGGGTACAAGGGCGAGCAAAATCCACCAAATTTCAATGGTGAGTTTGATTTGCATCCAACGTGGTAGTGTTCTACTCAGCAATGAGCGATGGGAGCATGTCTTTGTCCCATAAACAAGACAGCCAAGGCCTGGTCGAGATTCACATTCCACATGTTCTCGTCTTCGTTGCATGAGTAGACTATAACAATTAGTCGATGACTCATTTCAATAACATCAGAGTATATTGACTTACGGTACACTCCCGCGGCAGAAACGCAGATCACTACCGAGATCGCATCGCCGGTCATTGGGGCATTCTAGATGGAGGCTCCGTCGTTCCACTAGCCATTCCACTTTGAGGTTGATACCAGTATCGACAAGGCTATAGAAATAGGCGTTGGTGTGTTTCAAAGATAGTGCATCTGGGTAGATGAGGAAATCGGATATGGCGAGATGTATTTCTGTTGGTAGGGACATGAATGTCCGCTGAGGCGATGTTCTTTTAGGCACTCCGGAGGCCTTCCAGGCATCGGGGCCGGTTGTGGGGCGACGGCTTCGGAGGACGTTGGACATTGTGGGACGGAGCGGGACGATTGAGTTCCGAAAGAGTGACAAATTATTATGAAGCCTTTGATCTAGATCTGGGAATATGCGAAGGCTTTGTATCTGGCTGCTGCCTTGTACGAGGTCAAGGACTTGGAAGCCTAAACGATAGTTTACCTAGGACAGGGCAGGGTTGTTGTAGGCAGCGCCCAAGCCAATAGGGCAGTGCAGAATCTAGGTCGTTTCTTAGTCGTTTCAAGGCACTTTCAGCTGTAGGACTATTGTTATAAAATTAGGTTCAAGGCTGAGAACTCGAGTTTTATGTTGACTATTGTTACTCGAGAAGGCAGCCAAATATCTATTCTATTTCGGTTGTTAGACGAGTGAGAGCCGAACGCGGGCATGTCTGTTTGCAATAGAGACATGGCTATAGTTAGTATTGTCTCCACATGCAGATTAGCCCAAGAATATTGTATGTCTTGGACTCAACTGATTCATCTGCGAACATCAACTAATCACAATACCAATACCCTATCGAGGTATCCTGCCTAAGGTATTCTTAGGCAGTTGCGTATCACTTTTGATTCTTGCCAACACCCCACGTGACCCCGTGTACTCGCTCGCGTCTTCCCTCTTCTACCTAGAGACAGACGCCAAAACTCATCCTCGTCATTCATCATCAAAACCCTTGCTAAATTTAGCTGCAAGTGCCATTTTCCCCGCCGCATCCATTCCCTAAAACAATGATTCATCGCCTTGAACGAGAGCGGCTGCGATGACGTTGGATAGCGATAACGAGTTTGGCTATGATTTCTCTGCCGAGGAGGAAGAATTGCTCCTTCAGTTGTCTGCTGAAAATAACAACGTCCCGAATAATGCAGAGATCGCAGCTATAGACTCTGTTCCTGAGAGACACGATAGTCTACACCCTCAAAATGTCGCTGGCGGCACATCAACTTCTGGCGTGGACCGCCTTCAAACAGAGTCCACGAATAGTCTGTACAGAGGCAAGGCTTTTCATCAATTCGACACGTCTTCTGGTCTGCCAACGCCGCCACCAGCTTTATCCTCAATCGAGGACGTACTCTACCCGGATTGTACGTGATGATACCCTCAAGAGGCTTCAGCACTAACTGACCAAAGAGATTAGTGAGCAAAGCCTTGAAAGATTTGAAACCAAAGCCACCTCCAGAATCAGAACCAAGTGTTTCTCCAACACCAGCAACTGAGGCAAATGAGGCTGATCCGTATGACGATGGCCGCTCACCTCTGCAGCGGTTCAGGTCATATCCTAAGAGACCACTGACCGTGACCGATCTTACGTCTGGTGCTTGGTGCGAGTTGCAGTACTGGTATACTCTCACCCGCTTACCTGGAGGTCGAAGAACCAGAACAGCAGCCATGAAGCAAGGAACCAAAGTTCACAAAAAGCTTGAGGATGAAGTCCACACTACAGTTCAAATTGACATCATGACCAAGGAAGATGCATTTGGACTCAAACTGTGGAATCTAGTTCAAGGACTCAGAACCTTGCGAGACACGGGACTCACTCGTGAACTCGAAGTATGGGGCATGATTGATGGGAACCTCGTCAATGGAGTCATCGATAGCGTGAGCTACGAGAACCCCAATCCTGAATTTGAAGCAGAACTCTCTAGTCAAGAGTCTGACACGACCGGACGACAATCCTCGGTGACCGACTACTTTCCGCCGAAAAACACGAATCATAAGAATGACTCGGGGCCAAAGATTTATCTTGCAGACGTCAAGACTCGCGGATCATTTTCTCCTGTTTCCAACGCTCAAATACGACCTGCAAAGATTCAATTGCTTTTGTATCATCAGTTCTTGTCTAGTATGGCTGCTGGAAAACTGGATTTTCTCAAGGTCTTTCGACGGTACGGACTTGATCCAGATGACACCTTCTCAGACACTTTCATCGCACAAGTCGGCAGCTTGCATGATGAGATTTTTGTGGATGCATCAGAAACAGAAACAGAATTCACCCAAGAACATCCTTCCTCGAGTTTCCAGAGCTCTTCTTCAGCTGGACCAGATCTGTTGCAGTATCGAACTCTACGCGAACTCGTTCCTCTTGTCGAGCATGAGATAGAGCTCACCTTCCCTCAGGGCGAACACTCTCTTGGACACATGCTTCGAGTTCAATACGTCCACCGCAGCGATGGTCGTGAAATCGATCTTCACGACTTTCCTGTTTCGAGACAAGCTCTGGAGACCTATCTTGCTAACTATATGGATTGGTGGAAAGGTAAACGCGATGCAAAAGGCGTCGATATAGAGGAAGCATTCAAGTGTAGAACATGTGAATTTGCTTCCGATTGTTCATGGCGTCAGGGCATGGATGATGAGATGTTACAGAGGGCCAGGGCGCAGCAAAAGATAAGGGCTACGCGTCGGGCTCGCAGCAATGCTGCGTAAGGTTGGGGACAATCTGGATATCATGAGTTATGATGCATTGAAACACGCTATGAGAATTGTATGAATTGTTCAGGTTTATGAAATCCATAGAAAGATGTCGAGCATAAACAAGACATTTTGTTGAGCAGTTGTATTGATTCATACTGATCTCTATTTACCGTCTATATCGAAGTTGTCTATATGAATGAAAGGAACAGGAGACGCCGCATAGTGTACGCTCTGTTTAGTGCTTTCTATGTCGGTGAGTACGGGTCATTCCGAAACCCCATCCATCTATATCATCGTCAGCATGGTGTCTCAGGTCGCATATGTTGGAGACTTACATTGAGAAGCGACGTGGATGTCAACATCCAGCTCATCCGCCCAGTGCCAGACAAGATTGGGGTCCTTGAGGAACCCTCGTCCCACCAACACAGCGTCTACAGAGCCATCACTCAGATAACCCTGAGCTTGCTTTCCAGAGGTGATCATCCCCACTGAAGTCACAGCAACTCCGGTATCTTTGACAGCTTTCTTCACGGCAGAAGCATACGGGACTTGATACCCGGGGGCAGAAGTGATCTTCTGACGACTATCCAAACCACCGCCTGAGATATCAATCAGATCAATACCGTTTGCGGCGAGGATTTGTCCGAGCTTTGCGGCTTCTTCGATGTGCCACTGTGGCAAAGATGAATCAAACTCGAGGTAATCTGTTCCTGGCATGCGGACAAGAAGGGGAAAGTCCTCGGGGACGATATCGCGAGTGAGTTGAACAATCTCGAGAAGGATACGAATGCGGTTTTCGAAAGATCCTCCGTATTGATCTGTTCGTTGGTTTGAGGCTGGGGAGAGGAATGCGTTTAGGAGATATCCATGTGCAGCGTGGATTTCGATGGCCTAACGAAGTCAGTGTCTATCAATTCACATGTACTGTCTGGAGGTCTTACATCAAAGCCAGCCTTGAGTGCCCTTTTCACAGCAGCAACCCAATCTTGCTTGAATCTGGCAATGTCATCGCTTGTCATCTCCCTGGGAGTTAGAGACTCTGGACTGTAGGGAATTGCACTTGGTGCAACCACTTCGTCAGGCCAGCCACCAGCCTGTAAGTAATCAGTCACGGGTCACTTCCATGTAGTGCTGAGTATCCTACCTCTTTGACAGCTGTGTTCTTGCGATCCAGCCAGGGCACAACAGTACTCGCTTTTCTTCCCGCATGACCCATCTGAATAGCAATTCTTGCACCCTGGCTATGAACGAAATCCACAATCTCTTTCAGAGGCTCAAGCTGTCCATCTTCCCAGATACCGGCATCTTGAGGGCTGATTCGTCCCTCTGGTGACACGGCATTTACTTCCGTGATGATGAGTCCAGGGCCACGTGCGGCGAAACTTCCGAGGTGCTGTTTGTGCCATGGGGTCATGTAGCCATCCTTAGCAGAGTATCTGTAATGTTTGTTAGGTATTTGGTAGTGGCATGTGAGGGGTTGCATACTGGCACATTGGTGATACGATGATACGATTGTGGAGCGTTAGACCTCGTAGTTTTAGGGGGGAGAATAGGCTGCCTTCGGGTTGAACATCCCATGGGGTTCCTGCAGGAGGGTCTTGGATAGGAGTGTAGAAGGGGACCTGTGATTGTGTTAGTGAATGATATGAATGTGAAGATATTGGTGAGACAAACATTTTTGGCTCCGACATTGATGAAGACTTTAGGATGGCCGTTTGCTTCGACTGAACCCATGATTGTTATCTTGATAAAACTGGAATGTTGTATGAAAGGATATTGGTATTCAGTGGTAGTGGTAGAGTTGATTAAGAGTAATGGGCTTGAGTGGAAGAGGGTTTCTGGTAAAGGAGGGAAGGCCATCTACTTATACTTCATCTGGGAGAAGGCCTTTACAATGTGAAATATCTATAATAAAACATGCAGGTTCTCACAATCGAAGCAATGAGCATTTGTCCCTTCCTCCGGATCAACTCCTCCATGTCACTACACGCACAAAATACAACACCAGTGACATGTTAAGACTTATGATAAACCCGAATAGCGAGTCCTCTAAAACCCATGTTTCACGAAGAGCCATTCAAGGTAATTGTCGCAATCACATCATGTTCTGCGTCGGCGTCACCGAATGGGATATCTTGTTTCTCGGTTTTCGGCATGATGCATCGCTTATGAATATGTGTGGCTTGCCTTACCAAGAATGCATTGAACGTTGAGTGACGAAAAATCTACTGATTATGTTCAGTGTTTCCCGACTAAGTCGGCCGACTCTAAAATGGGCTCTATTGGGTCATTGATAGCATTCGTATTATTGGATTATTGCAGTGCTATCATCTACATACCGAATTACGAGGTTGCTGTATAAATTACAATCTGCTATAAACTCTCAATAATTAGAAAATTTAGGGAAGAGGACACAAAAGTTACAGTTGTAGTGTTGGAAATCGTCTGTTCAAATAGCCAGCCTCAGGAACCAAAATGATTTAGGTTAGGCAACCTTGCATTCTAGAAGAACTTCCCTTCTTCAAGCATCACTTACAACTACAACTGAGCCTCCACAGCCCTAGCATCATGCAGCGCTATAGAGAAGACGCCTCTGATGAGAGCCATGATGAAGAAGACATTCCTTTACACTACAAGCGGGCTTTCGGCGCGGGACTGAAGCGACAAAGGGTCGAATTCGTTCCCGCCCAAGATCCTGATGCTGGAACTACAACCACAATAACACCAGCCAAGTCAACAGACACTTCCATTGGCGATTTATATGCTAGCATCGTTCTAAAACCTGCCGAAGACAAAGTTCCCAAAGCCTCAGAAGAAGAGCCAGAGGAAATATGTCCAGACTGCAAACTCCCCATCTCATCCACTTCACAGCCTCACGAAGCATCCTTCGCTCACCAAGTCTCACTCGCACATTCACACCCCCCATCAGCACTTGATCGCTCGCGCATGGGCCTCAAAGCCCTAAAATCTCAAGGCTGGGACCCTGATGCCCGACGAGGTCTAGGAAGAGAGGGCGAGGGAATGCGATATCCTATCAAAGTGGTGGCAAAAGAAGATACCCTTGGAATTGGAGCGACGGTACCGAAAGAGATCCAAGAAAAGAAAAAGGAAGAGAAGCCCAAGCCATTAAACAGGAAAGAAGCGAAGCAGCTGGCGGCTAAGGAACGACAACGGCATGAGAGACTACAGGGCGAGATTTATGGGAGGGTTGATGTGGAAAGCTATCTAAGAGGGAAAGGCGATGATGGATGATGATAGAGAGACAACGGGAAAAGACGAACAAAGATAACTCGAGGCACCGACTGCATTGTATCCTGTCTTCGATATCACAGGCCATCACGCGGTTAAAGAGATGCCTATTCTAGGACTTGCTCAAGGACTCACCGCCGGATCAGAAGATTCGCCCAGAAGAACAACACTTGGCAACTCGGCTATACTGCAGCCATCACAGCTGCACATTTCGGCTCAGAGTATCACAATGCCAACGCGATTAGTTCTGATTTCGAGAGCTATTTCCAGTCAACTGAGCTTAAGCACTGAGGTATATCAAGAGTTTCAGAATGCACCAAGTGTTTCATGTTGCATAAACGAAACAGTGATAAACATACGGATATGTATATATCGAGATCATCAGCAGAATATCCACAAGTTCTATTCTACATAAAAAGTCAAGAAATGTAGTCGAAATATACTCAAAATTCAAGCATCTGTGATGACCTCATCGAAGTTGAGGCTGATACATCGCTCCCTATGTCATGCTGCTGATGCTCTGTCCTGTAGGCTTCCTTCAGGGACCTTTACAGCGACCATCACTAACCAACCACCAGGCGCTAGCGACTGCAAGACCTGGACCCACCTTCTTCATGCCTTCCATTGGGATGATGAAACCCCGCCAAATGGAAAGCCATAGCACCTCAACTCCTGACTTGGGCCCAAACCAAACTTAGAGTCCTCGATACTTGAGCAAAACTACCCAAAACCTCAACTTTAGCCACTTTACATTGCACCATTTTTCTTTTAACTTAACTTTGATACCCCTGCGCCTCACCGTATCGCTTCAATTCAAGGTTCTGGGCTGGATCCTACCGCTTCTCTCATTGTCAAACACTATCTCAGCCTCCCTCAATATCCCCATACCCAACGACGTGACAGGGCAGCCCGCCTTTACTGTACACCATGGGGCTGTCCGTCATTCAAGAGCAGCATGATGGTATGATATATACGATACAAACACTATACACAGTTCGTTGCTAATGCGCCGGCTTCAGCTATCTTGGGGCAGATCAAGAAGATCACTCGAGGCGATGTAAGCTACCAGCCAAGCTTTGAGCTCGACAGTTGACTGACGTCTTTGATGCAATAGTGGAAATGCCTGATCGTTGACGAGAACTCCAAAAAGATCATTGACAATGTCGTCAAGGAGGATGACATTCTCAATAATAATATCGCCAGTTGGTCTATCTGACTGCCAGCTTGGTGTCTGGTACTGACCAGCGTTTCCTCCAGCTATCGAGCGAATCGAGAACCGTCGCGAACCGAACCCTGAGATGGACGCAATCTATATCCTTTCTCCCGAATCCTTCGCTGTCGAATGCCTTCTCGCCGATTTCGAGATGCGACGTTATCGCAGCTACTACCTCGTCTGGACCGGCCTCCTCGACCCCTCATTGCGACGCAAGATCGACGACTTTCCTGGAGCCCGACAGCTCCGCGCCGGTTTCCAAACCATGTTCGTCGATTTCCTGCCTCGAGAATCGCATCTAGTTACCCTTCGCGATCCCTGGAGCTTTCCCATGCTCTTCCACCCAGCCTGTAACGCCATCGTTCCAACACACATGAAGAGTCTAGCGCAAAAGGTACGGCGGCAGCACGCTTCGCCCGATGACGTTTGTTGATAAGAAGTTAGATCGCCGGTCTTTGTATTACACTCGGAGAATACCCCAAAGTTCGTTACTACAAAGCCGCAAAGCGCACGCCACGAGGCAGCCGTCCTCTGCACTCACCTGGCTCGATTTGTCCCAGGAAGAGCTCGATGCGTATGCGCAATGGGATACTAGCTTCCCGCCACCCTCACCACGGCCACAGGCGACACTCGTCATCACAGACCGATCGATGGATTTGATGTCACCTTTGGTACATGAGTTCTCCTACCAAGCCATGGCACACGACCTCCTGCCGATCAAGGATGGCGACAAGGTCACTTATCGTACGACCATCAACGAAGGAACTCCGGAAGCCGAAGAGAAAGATATGGAGCTCACAGATAAGGACAAGATATGGGTGGACAATCGACACAGACACATGAAGGACACGATTGATAAACTTATGGGCGATTTCCAAAAGTTCCTCCAACAAAACCCCCACTTCACCAATGAGAATGCCGACACGACCAACCTTAATACGATTAGAGATATGTTGGCAGGCTTGCCGCAGTTCCAGGAGATGAAGGAGGCATATTCGCTGCATCTGACCATGGCGCAAGAATGTATGAACATTTTCCAGAAGCACAAGTTGATGGATATCGCCTCTATAGAGCAAACACTCGCCTCTGGACTGGACGAGGACTTTAAGAGACCGAAGAACATTCTCGAAATGATTGTACCTCTGTTGGACGATGAGGCCGTATCACCTTCAGACAGGCTGCGCCTCATCATATTATTCATTCTCTACCGAGATGGTGTCATTGACGAAGACATCAAACGACTCTTGGCCCACGCATCCCTCCCTCAGTCTGACCGCGAGGTTGTGGTGAACTTTGAGCAGCTTGGTGGACATATGACACATGCGCTCAAGGACGTGCGCCAGATTCCTGCGCCTCTATTCCCGATCGATCCAAAATCGACACAGTTGAACGAGGAATATGGATTAACACGATTCGAGCCAGCAATGAAACACATGGTGGACCATCTGGCAAGGGGCATGTTAGATCAGACTCACTTCCCTTACGTGAAGCCACCACTGGACCCCAATGAGGAGCTTCACTTAGCACAGGGAGGTTCTCTTCGTGCCGGTCGACCAAATTGGGCAGCAGCTGGACGCCGTCCACCAGAGAATCGACAGCGATTAATTGTCTTCATGGCTGGAGGTGCTACATACAGCGAGAGCCGATCATGCTACGAAGTCGGTGAAGCGCGCAGTCGAGATATCATTCTCGTCACTTCCCATATGATTACTCCTCAGTTATTTATTCGCCAAGTGGGCGATCTCAGTCGCGATAAGCGTCAACTTGACTTGCCCCTGGAGCGACCTAAGCGACACGCTCCACGACATCTCTTCGAGCGACCAGCTCCTCCTCGCCCAGCACCATCACAACAGCCCTCACAGCAAGGACTGCCGCCTGGTCCCACGAACCGACCCGGCGGTCTTCCTTCAAGACCTAGCCCTGGCATGGCGCCTCCAACGGCTGCCATGTCAAACATGTCGATTAATAATAACCACGGTAACAACGCAGCACCAAGGCCAACATCGCACCACAGTGTTCAACAACACCATGAGGAGCCAGCCAAGCTCCACAAGGAAAAGAAGAAGCGTAACTTTCTTGGTATCAAGAAGTAGGGTTCTTGGAACCGGGGTCTCTCTTCAGCTTCTCCGCCGAAACCGAGGGCCATTCGACGATCACAGACTACAGAAACGTCGACTTCGTCTGAAGATTACAATACAAATGCGTCGCATGAGCCAGAAAGGAGTGCCTCCAGTAGAAGTCGTTTGGATGGTCCTTCGGCCTAATGTGGCTTCTCAATAAAGCACATGGTGGAATTTCTGGTTTCGTAATTCGTCGACGGAGCGTGGCGTTGTTCTACCGTCTTTTGTGTATTGATTACTATCTATGTTGGAAGCATTACTTAACTTGGTAACTCGAATGGTTGGGAGACGTTCATCTGTATATATCAGTTGTAGTGTATAAACGTCGTGAATTCTTTGTTCTCGTTTCAACATGACTTTGAAGTAACTGCTATTTACTCCTCATTATCACATTAACAGAAATCGTCGTGATCATCGCCAGTGTGTACCCAGACAAGAAGGAAGCTCAGGTAAATCGCCCATCAACCAATCCATTTGAATTCACTACCTAACTTTCACCCAGTTAAACCATCATGCCTATATCCCTTGATTTCCCCCCATCGCCGTGCTTCCCAAAAATGAAACGTAAAAAAACAAGTTACTAGCTACAGGGCGTACCCTGATTCCAAGCATGCGTTCAAAAGATGCGGTGAGTCGATTTCGGTAGATATTCGTACAATAGTGGAAGAAGCCCCTTTGTTAATTGTAAGGCTTTGACTTTCAAAAGTTTCTGCAGACAGGCTGATTGATCCCGTACAAAAGTGGTACAGACTCTGTGGTCGAGGGGGGTTTTATTCGATGTGTTGAAGCACGGTATTCGTATGAGATGCAATTAAGGTCTACCGAAGGCGGCACCACGGCCGTTACCGGGCGGTGGCATACCGCGGCCTTCAAAGGGACCACCAGGGAAGTCAGGTCCGGGGGGGCCGTTGAAGCCGCCGAGCCCAGGGGGAATGAATCCGGGAGGAAGGCCGCCGTAGAAGGCAGGGGGAGGCATGTTTCGAGGAGGAGGGCCACCCAAGGCCTCGAGAGGAGGCATCACGCCAGGAGGGAAGTTGGGAGGAAACATGTGGGGCATGGGCATGTTACGGTTGGGTCCAGGGCCGCCAGGGCCACCGAGACCAGCAGGAAGTCCTGGGGGAGGGATCATAGGACCTCGTTGCTGAGGAGGAGGCATTTGGCCACCAGGCATCCAGCTGGGAGGCATCTGATGGTCCAGACCAGGAGGTGGAGGTGGGCGTTGCAGGATCTGTGTAGGCTGGTTGGGTCGAACATCAGCGTCAGGAGGGTTGTGGAATCGTTCTTCCATGGGAAAACCAGGCGGTGGTTGGCGCATTTGACGTTGAGGACCACGATCGTCTCTGGGGAAATCGGGCTCCTGAGGCATCTGTGGTGGCTTCTGCTGCTGTGGGCCCATGCGCATCAACAATTCATTGCGCTGGGCGTCGGGAGGTGCTCTCATGAGATTCATCAAGAACTCAGTGTTACTGTTGTTACGAGCGGCATCAGGACGTCCAGAACCTTGACTGGGAGCTCGCTGGCGCTGGCCAACGAGATCCTGAAGAAGTTGCTCGGGGCGAGCAGCTTGTGGCTGGGGTCGAGGTGCAAGAATCTCTTGAACATGCTGAGGCGGGACTCGGCCAATAGGACCGTCCATTCGTCGATCAGGTCCATACTGCTGGAAAGGAGATTCGGGAGAGGTAATGGCGTTCGGCCTGCCAGCATTTGGCGGCGTACCTTGAGGGGCAGCAAACGCGGGCAGTCCTGGTGGTGTAGCGCTCATCGTCTGCTTCTGTAGCTTTGCCAGCAGTTGCTGGAAAGCTTGTCGCTCATCTTCGCCGCCTGCTGGAGGAGCTGGGCCGCCAGCAAAGGGGAGAGGCAAAGGCATACCACTGTTGACAGGAGGTCCCGTCATAGGAGTTGGAGGTTCCGTTTTGCCTCGAGGCTCCTCCTGGGGTTGCGAAAAGAAAGACGTAAACCTGGAAGATTTGCCAGCTGCCTTTGGTTTGTTGACAGGTTCCTTGGTCTCTTCAGCGAGAGGAGTATCCAGACCAGCATTCGATCCAAACGCCATGAAGAACTTATCAGGTCCAGCTTGAACCGCTGGGGCAGATTGCACAGGGGGCTTTTCAGCCTCGATGATGGCTTCAGCTGCCTCGACATTCGCGGATTTACCAGGAGCAGCAGGGATTCCAGCCTTGGCCTTCTTCATCTCTTCCATCCACTTCTGGAAATCTTGCTGCGTGTGAGCTTCGGGATGCTCCTCAAGAGGTTCATCTAGCCATTCAGGCTCACGCTCGACTCGTTGATCGCGGTCTCGCCCCCATCGTCGATCATGGGTGCGATTGTTGTTGTTATTGTTGTTATTATGACGATCATCAGGGGTATCAGCGATCGCATCGCGGTCTCTCCAGCTCTTCGCGCGATCAATTCGTTCACGCTTGTCGGGGGTGGTAGTAGTTTCAACAGCCGGAGTGGTGACTGCGTTAGACTCGTTCTTGTACCACGGCTCAGTTTTGTTCCTGTTCGTTCCGTTTCGAGATCTACCCTCATCGTCTCCGTCTCTGGCGAAAGTGTCAAAGCTTCGTGCAGGGCGATCCCGAGCAGCGTCGTCACGTTCTCTGGGCTGTCGCTTGTCATCTCGGAAGTTGCCTCCCATACGTCCATGGAAACGCTCAGCACCCTCGTGCCCAAAACTCTTGCGTGGCTTCACAGTACTCCAACCATCTGATTCGCTCTCACCTTCACGACGGCGGTGACCATTGCTATTGCGTCCATCGCGAAATCGGTCAACGTCAAGATCTCCATTGCGACTTCGAAAGTTGCCGAAACGCCCCGAAGCGTCAGACTCCTTGGCAGTTTTGTCCGTTTCGAGCGATGATTTGCCTCGCGCTGAAGCAAACGCTGTTCGGGGTGGTGCAAAGACGAGGTCTTCAGGGTCTGGATAGGTGCGCGCCGGTCAGTACACGGAGAGCCTAGGAGCGAAGGACAGGAGAGACAAACTGGCACTATTCCTTGAGACGTGTCTCTCGACACCGGGACGGCGATTACTCTGGTCAAGCAGAGGGTTGTCGTTGGATCGAGGTCGGTCACCAGGAACCTTTGTTTGTATGCGATTTGGCTCAGGTGGTGGTCTAATCTAGGTCAGGAGACTTGAATATGACTTGAGGAAATCATTGTTACTCACCCCATCCAGTCTTCAGCTGGAGGGAGACTTGGCGGTTTGGTACATAACGGTGATTCCCGTAAGTAGATCAAGAAATTGGCCTCATAGCGGATTACCATGATGAAGAAAAAGTTGGCGCTATGAGCGCATTCGAGTTATCGGTGGTATAGTATAAAGAAGTATGAAGTGTCCCAGGGTGGACGTGCGAGCGCAATCGAGGTAGCCTTTAGAGAATTGTATTCTCTTGAAAGGCAGCAGCTTCGAGTTCGGGCAGAGTGTGGTTTTTGGAAATCTATTAGTTGTTGGTGCAACAAGCAGGGGTGACGACGTGGCGAGAAGTTGCGATAGCGGAAAGAGTGTTGTGCGGAGAGTAGGACGATCAATTCGTTCGGATGGTGAGTCAGGTGAGGAGAGTACGCGGGGTGAATATCGTGAGGTGAATTCAGGCAGCGGTAGTAACGGTCGAGGTAGGGGACTTTGGTGAACAAGAGCGTGAAAAAGAGATCAGGTCGAGCGAGTTGGTGGATGGCAGAGAAGGGTGACGTCCTAAGGTGGTGGTGGTGCACTTTGTGGTTGTGCTGTGCTGTGCTGTGCTGTGCTTTGCTTTGCTGGTGGTGGTGGACAAGGCGAACCAGAGGTGGAGCCAAGCCAGAGCTGGGCTTTATCGAGTCGAAAAGCCCCAATCAAGAACAAGCAAGGGCCCAGCGAGGGAGAGAATGTATTGTAATTATTGATTCGCCGAGCGGGTAAATATTGATTGACTTGGTACAAAGTACAGTATTGAAAGAAGTCCAAGGGTTTAGTGGAATGATGTCGAAGGCGGGCGGTTTAACGGAAAGCGTGACAGTGTACAACGGTGCGCAAGACGCAGGAGATGGTTGAGGTGGATTGGGTTGGGCTTGGGATGTACGGATATCGAGGATTGTTTTCGGTGGCTTGACGTGGTTGCGAGAGGGAGAGACCGAAAACGGGCGAGAAAGACGAGAGAGAGGCGACAGAGAGTGGAGGAGGCGAGAGAGAACAGCGAGCGCGAGGGCTTGAGTGTCCAGTGGGAGACACTTAGCGCTGTTAGCGTGAGTGACAGTTGGCAATAGAACAAGTCAGACCCTGTTTCTGGGCAGGTATATAGGAACAAAGAAGGTATAATATGCTAGAATATTCTCATTTATCTTAATTGAATAAATTGTCTCGTGAGCGTTGAGTTCGTAAACGTCGGCTGAAAAGAAAACTGAGATGTTGTTGTTGATTGATTGATTGATTGATTTGATTTGTTTGTGGATGAGAATGAGGAGAAACAGTGGATAGACCTGGCTGGAGTGCACTGTCTGATACCGCTGCACGCACTGAGAATGAGCCTCCACTTGATGGAATTCAGTCGTGTCGTTCCACTGCCTCCACTAAAATCTCGGGTACCTGTACTGTGCGCCTTGAAACAAATCAGCCATTGGGCTTCACCTCAGTTTCATCAACAATAAAACTCGGCTCATGATTGCATAATAAACCATGCACATATTCTGCAACAAATAATACAATGTTCGATATTTCTTATTTTAGCTAACCATCCCATATTGACAATATTTGTTCCTATTTCTTCTGCGCAGCAGTCACCTCCTCCTCAAGCGGCAGAATATGCGGCAGAGGTCCAACAGGCGTGATAGAGAAAGGGTTGATCTGAGTGTGGCTCCTGGTGTAGTGCCACTTGATATGCTCAAACTGCGTGGTATCCTTGAATGCGGGATCGCTCCAGTACAGGTTTCGCATCCACTTGTGCAGAGCTGGGTATCCTGAGCGAATGTCGCGGATGTTGCACTTGAAGTGCTGCACGTAGACGGGATCGAAGCGAATGATCGTGACGAACAGTCGAATATCGACTTCGCTAATCTTGTCGCCGAACCAGTAGGGGCCTTGTTGCTCGGAGAGATGCTTCTCAGCGCGGTCGAGAGCTTCAAAGAGGGCGACGACGTTGCGCTCGTATGCTTCACTGGTGGTTGCGAAGCCGGACTTGTAAACACCATTGTTGATGCCGCCGTATTGCCACTCATGGACCTCCTCGATTTGCTTCTGAAGATCTTCAGGGTACAGCTGAATGGCCTTGTACTTCTCATCCAGCATGTCGTCAAACTAGATAAGATTAGCAATCGTAGGTCAAAGCACACATTGAATAACTCACCTCAGTACCAAGCATTCGCAGAATTTCACTGCTTTCGTTGCTCACAATTCGGTTTGTCTTCTTGTCAAACAGAACTGGCACAGTATATCGACCATCGTAGTTCTTCTCACTCTCAAAGTACACATCCTTCAAGTGAGTGAACCCCTCATGACCCTTGATGGGATCAGGAATCACATTGTCACCGGGAACGTCCTCATCCTTGGAAACAAATCGCCAGCCTCCCTCACCAAGATGCCAATGCACAACTGAGTAGGAGATGATGTCCTCAAGACCCTTAAGTTTGCGGGCGATGAGTGTACGGCACGCCCACGGGCATGCGTAGCTCACATAGAGGTGATATCGGCCAGCCTCAGCAGGATACTTGGCGTTGGGATCGCGAGAGATCCAGTCTCGGAATGAGCTGACTTGACGCTTGAACTCGCCAGATGTGTCGCCGGGCTTGACCCAGTCAGTAACTTTACCAGTGCTTGCCTGTAGCTCTGTTAGCAAGCTGAGAAGAGCAGTGAGAGTGTCTGGTCTGTGTACCATTCTGATTTGATGTGGGGGCTGAACTTGAGTGAGGGATGGTTTAAACGATGATGCTTTGATAGATGTGATGAATCTGATGGATTGTTGTTGCTGTGGTCCAAAGAGGGAACTCCTGTTGAAAACTCGAGATGATCGAATTCCAATTCCTTGCATTGGCATGTCTATAAAAACAAATCGGAGCATTCAATGACGGCGACAACCAACACCTTTATAGCTGCAGCTGAAGAGAGTACGAGAAAAGTGGCCATCACCACACATGATGGAACCCTTGCTCACTCATGACTTGCTCAGCAGCCCCTCACAAGCTATGGCAGCTTAGTTACCAACCAGATAAAGCCTGTCCTCCCAATCCCCAGGGCCTCTTCCTCCGTCTGGTGGGTTCCCCGAGAGCTTCCATTCCTGAGCTATTCCGTCCTAGAGCTTTGGCTGCCACGCTTGGAAGCATTCCATAATCGTGGCGTAATAATCGACCCCGCTTTACTGCGAGTTGCTTAGTTATCATGCTCTACTGTCTTGATAAGCCCATGTGCATCATGACGACTGGCTTGGTAAAGAAAATTCCCTTCCATATCGAGTCAAGGTGGTAGTCTCAGCAGTTCAGCATATGTTTTCGTTTGCGTACGCGAAAAGAAGATCATTGGGGTCTCAGAATAGTCAACAGCAAATCAATATAGCAGTCTCCGTAAGCTTTGTCATACAGCAATGAATTTATCTATCTTTATAGGCTTCATCCTTTGGTCCTTCATGTGCTCATGTGCACTCCAGTCGTTTATAACATCTCATATACATATCTCAAAAGACTGTTCAAAAGCTTCAAAGCCACAGTGCTTATGCCATCTTGACCTTGATGTAGGGAACTTCAACATCTTCCTCTGCAAGATCCTCAGCAACAATCTCAAAAATGACCTCCTTTTGGTGTGAAGGGATAGGCTTCTTTGAGATTGTCTCAACCAACTGGCTCAGCTTGAGGTCATAACGCTCCTTCAGCTTCGAAGGAGGGAAGAAAGACGCGTAGAGGAGGCTGACACCAGAGCTCAGCATACTGATGGTCAGACCCTTGGCCTTGAAGGTATCCAAAAGCTCCTTCAGGGTGATGTCCTCAATCTCAAAACGATCCCAAATCTTATCCAACGTAACCTTGCCGTCAGGGCCTTGGTATTCCACCTTGGGGCTAGCAATAGGCTCGCTGAAGCCAAAGAAAGGCAGGGCCAGATTGATGAAACCGTTCTTGTACTGCTCTAGATCATCCTTGCCATCGATGATCTTGTACAGCTCAAGCACCACCAGACCGGTAACCAATGCCGTAGTCGTGGCGATGGCGGGAATGATCTTGCCAGCGATGAACTTGGTCTTGTGTCGATCAGCAGGCTCGATCTTGTAGTTCTCTGCTCGGAGGTTGCTGCAAGCAGTGATGAAGTCGATGTGATGGTTCGAGTCATCGTCTTTCTCGAAGTCAACAGGGACCAACTGGAATCCAGACAAAGAGCTGGGCGATGGGAGGCTGGCGGTCAGCTTCTCAATCTCGTCATTGTCATCGAAATTGCTTGACTCGGGCTCCTAATCATGAATTAGTACTGGTTTTTGAATAAGATGTGAAAATACTTACCACAGGCTCCTTGTCGTCGGCCTGGATCTTCACGTTGGAACTGGGTGTAAAGTCGGGAACGATAACATTGTCCAATTCTCGCAGATATATGGACCTGTCGGTTCCAGGAGACTTGATGTTGTAGTTGAAAGCATGGAGGTTGGCTGCCGCAACAATGAAACCGAAGTGAGAGGGGTTGTTGGGGTCGAACTTGAGCGCATCAGGAGCTCGCTTAGGTCCGGACCAGAAAGGAGTACCAGATGAGGTCTCAGAATCCTTGGGAAAGTTATACAAGAGCTGCTGGATCTTGTTGGAAAACTCAGTCTCAAACAACTGACGGGCCCAGGCGATACAGTCCTCAAAGGTTCGTGGCCTCTCGGTCGTGAGATAGTTTCTAATTGTCTCAAGAGTCTCCTTCTGGTTACCGCCCTGCTTCATAGAATTCTCAATGAACTGAGGCTGGGTCAAGTACAGGTTGACAGTTTGAGGAGCCTTGACAAAAAGCTTCTCAAACATGTACTCCTTGGCCCAGGCAATAGTGTGATCGATCTTGTTGGGGAAACTTCGGATGGTGCACATAGGGAACTCCTTCTCGGGGGGGTCCTGGGAGGATGAATAAGACTCGGTGAGATGAGGCAGAACGACCTGCGTGTTGCCCTTGGTTCCAAGAGTGCCGCTCTCGAGAAGAGGCTTCTGGAAGAAAACGCATCGGCGGTCGACGTATGTTCGAGCCTCAACGTTGTCAAGAGCATTGGTTACACCATCAAGGTTTCGCCAGAAGTCCTCGTTGAAAACATTCTCGGTCTCGGGGCTAACGCGTTCCTTGAGTGTTACCATGTGGCCTTCGAGGTCAGGGTTCATTCGTTGAACAGCAAGAGCAGCACGGTCACTCTTCATCTGACCAACATCATCGGCGCGGAACAAAAATTGACGGTTCAGGTTACTCCTCTCGATCGAGTCCATGTCAGTCACCCAGATCTTGCCCTCGGGTCCTGTTCCGAGACCAATCATGGGCTTGAGACGAGCGAACACGCAGGGCTTCAAGAATTGACGATTCATAACGGTCTCTCTCGGCGCCCGTATGAAGATTTTGAACTCTACGGATCATCAAATTGGTCGGATGATCTAGGTGGGCAATTTTTTGGAAGGACCTGGGTGACTCT